>NC_141821.1:6036451-6163951 GCF_982586985.1 Callionymus lyra
GACTCATACCAATTGGTATAAAAAGGCACAATTGCATATTTGCATTCACTCTTTTTTTTTGTATCACATTTTATTTTTGTAATTTTTTTGTATTTTTGCCAGTAGCCGTCAGTGTAAATATACAAGGTGGTACCAGATAAAAAAAAAAAGATAACACAGTGACTGACAGTAATAAGATCCACTATTCTGTTTGACACATTTTTGTAACTTTTTTTTTTTATATATAAAGAGGAAATGCTTGCAATGATGATGTGTATTCTGATTTGAAATCTTTATGAATTAAATTAATAAAAACAAGTTTTTCCAAACTACTATGTTTTCATAAAACCGGCTGTCAAACCGCTCGCGCGCATCTTTAATGGGATATGAAAGAAATCTGATTCAATAAAGCTGTTCTCGCAATAAAAATAATAAAGACAAACGCCAGCTTCACTGCGATTGTATTACTAAGTTATTGTTGGAAAACAGCCAACAAACAAACCCTTTTTCACTCGCTATTGAGAACAATACGAGGAACTACTACAATCCATACCTGTGTAAACATGATTACAACAACCTGTGAGTATCATGTGAATAACTTACAGAAAGGAAAAGATGCCTAAAATCACTGTTTTTGTCAGTACATATAATAACTTATAATAATAACTTCATTGGTTATAATAACCAGGAAAAAATTCTAGTACCAGCTCTGAAATTCAACACATATAAGCTACTTTTCTTCTTATCATTATCTTTGTATACGAGCATGTATCTTTAGTTGTACCGGACATTTAAACCAATAAGAAATTGATGGAAAAAGTAGCTCTCGTCAATTTTTCATGACCTTCATTTCATACACATGCGATTGATGGCCATGGAATATGGAGGATATTTCTTGAAAACGTCTTATTTTTGAGGCTTTGCAAACTTAAAAAATTAATCAGTTGATAAATGAAAACATAGTAGTTGGTCCAAACCATTGCTTGTGTTCCAAAAATAACCAAACACTAAATGGATGATACGCAGGAGAAGTAACCAAAAAAAGCCACAAGGTGGAATTGAATGTTCACAGGGACCTTTTTTTTTTCTTCTTTTTTTAAACATTTTGCTTTACACTTTTTGTTTTTTTTACGTCTTTATTTATTTTTCAATCCTTCACATCATGTGAGGAAAACTCCCATTAAACGTGCAGTAAAAAGTAAATATTCATGTGTACATCTGCTAAGTATAGGAGCACTTTCTTGTCAAACAACGAGTAGTACTTACAGACTATAGATTGCCTGAATGCAAAAAGAAAAGAACCAAGAGGAACCTAAATTAACAGGCAAAACAGCTGCGTCAGAAAAACTGAAGCGTCTTTCACTAATATACTAAAAATGTAATTGCATCTGATTTTTACTTTTCTTTTTTTTTACTCGTACAGTCATTCCATTTTGTGCCTCTGAGGATGCAAACAAAAGACAATGATGCTTCACACTGTCAAGGGTGTATCAGCTCAAAGGTTCATTCTCATCGTTGAAAATAATGGGTGATGAGTCATCCTTCTTTCATCCCTATTTTTCTCAAAATCCTAACTAATATCTCTGCTTATCCGTTGACTTGATCCTACATTCGTGCTCGAAGATTACCTTATTCTACAACAAAAAAAAAAAGGATTGAGTGAAGGGATGTTTCCTGGTAATGTGTACATCGTATTTATTGCTCACTCACAAATAAAAAAGTTCTTGCAGCTTTTTCATGACCTCTGTGGCCACCTTTATGAAGCATCCCACCGTACGTATGGTCTATACGCGCCTCGGTTTTACTGCATAATTTGTCCATAGACTCGTAAAATTTGAAATGCCTCCACATCATTTTAATCTCAGCACTGTGCTTACTCAGAATGCCTCGATCACTCAGCGCCACCGGCTTGTAAAATATTCATCAGTCTCTATGGCGACATAAAGTTGGATTCTTACACATATCCGAATCAGGATTTCGCACGACCGTGTTGACACTTGCATCTCAGCCGGTGCGTGGCCAAAAGATGAGGTAAAGGTTCACCAGGATGGTTGAGGCTACGTGATCGTGAATGATAGCAGAAAGCGCTGTTTGCTGTCTTCAAAGTTTTATGTACAAGAACAAATCATCGGTGAGGAGCCTGACTCAACGTTGGAGCAGATTCCGTTGGTTCCCCTTGAAGTCCAAGGAAATCTTCGGAGCGACCCGCAATTGTTATAAGAGTTGTAACGTTTTTGGTCTGCTCCAAATCCACTGACTCCACGGTTGGTCAAGACGAGATAGTCCACAGAGAGTGTACTGCCTTGCTTATCGTTTTAGCCGTCTTGGCTTCAGTTCTGTACTGTCCTTGAACGAAAACAATAAAAAAAAAGGTTTGAACCAGATGCACTTTGAAGTAAAAAAAAGTCTGCATGTACAGCTTTGTTTCTAGAAAAGAAATCTGAAAACTGTACAGTGTCGTATCCTGGAGGGGGTTGGGGGAGGGGGGGGTGCAGTTGGAATAAAGGCAATGCATGCATGTACTCAGTATGAAAAATGAGAAGGATATTGTACAGTGACTGTCCCGAGAGCCCGACTTGCTGTTTTCAGTCCCATCTATGCTCTCGATCCTCCTCTTGACTTGAGGTTGCGACCATAATTAACACTTTCAAAATGAGTCTATGCTCCCATTTAGGTTTTTCATTAAGGAGCTGTCATGTAAGGTCTTGGGACAAGCGTGTCCTTGCTAAGATCAAGGTTTTGACGAGAACGTACTGAGCTGGAATGAGGTGGGAAAAGCAACTTTCTGTCTGTTTTAACGTAACGTGGCACCGCAGGCTTCGCCGAGACTCTCCTCACAGGTACACCTCCCGCCGCGTCAGGGTGCCACATGTCGTAGGCTTGTACTCCCCGGTCGGTGCCAGAGGAATCTCCTCGGTCGGATGGCCCAGGGTTTCCTCCACACCACCGGGGGAGCAGTAGGACGGCGATCCAAAGGCCTCGTAGGAGGAAGAGGAAGCCATCTTCTTGTTGAGTAGGTTACGATTGCGGTCGCCCATCATGTGAGCGGCGGTGGGGTCCCCGTTGGCCATGGCAGCCATGGAGAGGGTCTCTTGGCTGCCGGGCTGCTCCGCGCTGCTGCTGCCACTGCTGTTGCCGCTCATGAAAGTGGAAAGCTTTGGTTGTTGTGGTTGAGGGTTGTTGGTTGACTTGGATGGCCGTCGCTCCGGCGACGTACGCACAGGCATCCAGCAGGAGTCAGAGTGGCCGTACTCGTCACATTCCCTGGTGCACTTGCCAGTCATGGCTACGTCAGGCAAGGGCCGAGAGTCTGGTGAAGGAAATGAGAAAAAAAGAAAGATGTGTCAGAAAAGAACCCCAGTGCAGCGTTAGACAAATTTAAAGTGTATTCTTGAACCTCAATTTAAAAATGTGTCAATGTATACAAATATTTCTCTATGAAATGAATTTGGGCAAAGGGTGCGAACACTGATTGTCTTTTTTTTTTGTCTTTTTTCTGTAGATACAAGCTCAAGCAATCAAAGAACCAAAAATGTCAAACATAATTTTATTTTCTAAAAAAAAAAAGATCCTTGTGATGGTTTGATGAGGCCTCATGAAGCATCTGATGATGAAACATCTGATGCTGTATCATGATACAATGTCTTCATTTTGAAACGCCACTAGATGGCACTCTCGTTGGGAAAAAAGATGCCAGGTTTTATGAATCAGTAGATCAATAAATCAGAGAGTGCCATCTAGTGGCCTTGCAAAAATGTATCAATCTCATCAGTTGTTTCATGACGCCTTATCAAACATCACTAGAAGAAGCGCATTATGTTTCTGTGACTGACAGCACGAGCACATGAAAGGCAAGTGGGAATATCTGTTTGAATGTGTATTTATTCCTGATTGCTGAAGTAAAGGGAAGGTATAGCATACGGCTCTTGAAGAGCTGTCGAGTGTATGCGTAGCTCTCCGATGACTGTATATACGTCCATGCATAAAACATGACAGAAATTAAAACTGACCACCACGATGCAAATAAGACTCCACCAGCCTCAACAACAGCCTCAAAACTAAAAGATGCGGGAATCAAATGTCATGCTTTTTAAAATGTCTGTGCTGAAAGGAAGACAAGGGCGTGAAGTGATGCAGAAAAAAAAAAAGCGAGTTTAATTTATGTATCATTGCCATTTCGGCCCCGACGTCTCTCTTTGAGCTGAATTTGGCTGCGTGGGCGGTCGGTAGGCGAGTGTGTTTGGAGGACAGAGGTCGAACAGAATCCAAGTGACTGACAGACGGCAATCATGTCCTGATCTAAGTAGCTTAATAGATTTGCTAGGCTCAAGTGGCCGAGTATCCTTTTAAATCCACTAATAACGGTCTTAACTAATTACCTTGCCGGGGGCCTCGGCTTGTCTGCGTGGCTACTTTATTGTCGCGGGGAGAACTTTATTGGCTTACAATGCTACACCAGAATAAGAGTTAACACAAACACAGTGTCAATAAATCCTGTAGAAAATGCCCCAATGCAATGCCAAAAACAACAGACGAGGATTTACGGTGCTGCGAGGCAGACGGAGTGGGGAGGAGACGAGGTCTAAAAGATCAACAGTTCCTCCGATAATAGGCTTTCGGTTGGAGATTTGATTAGGGTAGTTTGTGAAAGACTTGCTATGATACATGAAGAAACAAAGAAAAATAAAGAGAATAGAAAAGCCAGGGTGAGTGGAAGCCAAGCATGCTTTTTGTTGCCCATCGTTACAATGAAAAGTTTAGACCAAGGCTTACTTTTAATGCTCTTTTTCTCCTGTAAAAGAAAAAGAAAATCACAAATCACTGTGCATCAGACGTAGATCTTAAAGTAGTTTATATTTGGAATAACAATCTTTAGCTTTGAATAAGAAGACAACAGCAGTAGAGGCGATCAGCGACATCAGTGTCAAGCCTTAATAAACTGTACATTTTGAGCTTCAAAAAGCTGCGAAATAACTTTACCATACATAACTCTAACTCTATATATCAAAGTCAAATATGAAACATGTTTCACTAGAGTCATTTTTAGCATTAGGATTAATAGAATCAGGAGCAAATTGAGTGTTATAAACAAGTCAAATTGTGACAAAACAGTTTGCACAAAAGTGGCTCACTTCATTTGAGATGCCGACAGATACTCAGAAGCCATTGTGGCTTCATTCCTGCATTCCAAATGATCATCAAAAAAAAACAAAGATTGCCAAAAACGCACAGTCTATTCGAGGCTTAAGTGCATGATGCGGACAGACAAGGACAGCAAACAAAGAGGAGATAAAAGAACTGAATTCAATTTGAAAAACATTTAGATTGAAATGTTATCTTCATCAGAAAAGCGGAGACGTCTAAATAACTTTGAGAGTGCCATTCATTTCTCCATTGACTTTGTCACAAACGACTCTGGTAATCGTTGCCGCTCGATGTATGCCCAAGACCTCCAGCATCCACTCATTTGAGAATTCAAGTATGTTTATGTCATTAAAGAGTGCAAACAAGTGTGTTGTTGTGCTTAATGGGATGTAAATGAAGAAGAAAATGAAGAAAGAAAAGCTGGGAAATGAAAAATAAAAATGGGGAGCATGCCAATACAGTGATGACAAAGGAAGACACAGCATGGATCCTTTAAACTGCCCCACGTCTAAATGACAAGCAAATACTTGTTTCAATCTGATCCATTTTATTTAAACTCATAAATAACCATTTGTGGTGGTGAGGCTTCATTAAGCCTTATTTTCACAGTCCACTAGATGTCACTCTCTGCTCTTTAACAGCTATTCAATTGAAAACGTAACTCTGTATTGTAAACTGAGGGCGCCACCTACTGACTAAAAAAACATGACAATGCATCGTGAAGCTTCATCAAACCATCACTTGCGATCTACCCATGATGCACACCCTCTACTGGCCTACAAATGAACGCTTGCCTCACATTGAATCTTTCTCCACTTTATATTTTAAATTATCGCTCAAATGATGTAACTTTCCGGTGTAACGTAAATAAATGGTAACTTTCTGATGATGTCACATGCATTACAGGTAAGAAAAACATTCATTTTCTATTCCTTGCATTTTTGTGTATGTTCAAAAACCCTAATGATAGTGATGGATTGATGAAGCCTCATGAAACAGCTGATGAATTATCTGAAAAGACCATTAGAATCTTCAAGTTTCATCAAATTATTAAAGCCAAAGATTATAAAGCAGTGATTGTATTTTTTTTTTTTTTTTTTATGAAGACACTGTATCATGATACATCATCCGCTGTTTCATGATGCCTCATTAAACCCATTGCTATCTAATGGCTCTTGAAAGTGACCAATAAGCCATCGCAAGGCAGGGGACAATGAAAAGAACAAATAATATCTGCTATGGACAATTGAGCATGTCTGATTGAACCTGTGCATTAACTTTGTTTTTTATTTACATTCTGTTTATTAGTTGATTATTTAAGTTTGTTGATGATTTTTTTTTATTAATTTTGTTGGTTATTTATTTTTATTCATTTTCTTGAATATCTTTATGTCCTTTCAACTGTATTCATGTTTTGCATCACATAATTTATTGTGTATGTCTTAATACAAGCATATTTGACAATAAAATAACTTCATTCATCAGGTAATGTTTTGGGACTGTAACAAGAAAATGGGGCGTCTGGAAGAAACCTCCACAAGCAGAAATAATCCACTGGTACTACACAAGAGGAGTACGAGAATGAAACTAATGACCTTCTCACTCTGTGGCCCGATATAGTACATTATGAAAAGTGTTCCTTGTGCGCACACACGTGTTTCTTGTGTATCTGGAGGGTCTTTTTACGGACCAGAAGCCAAACTTCAGCCACTTTAAAGGAGACAAAGCTTGGGCTACTTCACATGTTCACTATTCAACATCAACACCAGAAAGCAAAACTGCAGTTAGAGAATATGTACGAGAATTATCGTTGTCTGTGTGTAGCCAGCGATACGCAACAGAAGTCGTGGTGCTGCGAACAAACCAGCACTTTGAAAACACTCTCAACATAAAAACCTTTTGTCGACACATAACAAAAGTAGAGTACATGCCCTCCACTGTAGCTCAAGAGTGTCTAATTCAACGCAATAGAAGCGGGTCACTCCGATGTGTTAAAAAGCGTCAATATAGTAAAAAGCAGAAAAGGGGGCCCTTTATCCCAGGTTGTGTCCCAGAGGCATAAGTGTTATTTGGCGAGAAAAGGAGGACAATAAAAGTGCCACAGGAAGAGCCTGCTATCTCTATCGCTGGGAGGCGAGTGCTGTCATTAGACCATAATGGTCCAGTGAGCAAGGTCTTAGGATTTTTTTTTTCCAAATAAAAGCTTCACACAAGCAGCCACGGCCTACACAGCTGACTGTCAAACAAAAAAAAGCCACAATTGAATTACAGAGGAGGCTATGAGAGCTGCGATACAGCAAAGTCGAATGCCAGTAAAGGCTGCCTGTTGAGTAATGCTTTCTTATTTAGAGCATGGCTTTAAAGCAACCACTGTGTTTATTACCGGTTCATAAGAAACTATGATTGATATAATTCCTGTTCTATTTATTATCTTTGTTTCTACACAAACAATATTCTGTGACACATTCAGATGTTTGTTTCTTGCCAAGTTTACAATAAATAAATTAATAAAATTAAACATTGTCAGTCCACGGCTCCCACTGATTCAGTGGTATTTTTCTTTTTTGCTGTTTTTACATTTAATGCAGTGAACATACATTTAATCTAAAATAATGTATGCTAAACAATATGATTATATTGCAACTATCAGATATTTTTTTTCTTTTTGATAATAGTGACCTAGAGGAATAAAAACTGAGAAAATAAGAGATAAACGTCAACATTTGATTAAATAAAACTTTAACATGAGACATATATTAATAATTAAGTGAAGATGTTTTATTCTTTTATATTTAAGAAGTATGGGATTCACGGCCTAATGTTTAAATATTTATGGCTACTGAACAATATCAAAAGGGTTTATCATTTAATTTTCATAGTAAGGAAGTATTTTATCAAACCCTTGGTTTTTGAAATCTAGACTCTTCAACCGCCACAAAAAGTTTCGGCGGAGGACAAAGATGAGGTTAGACTGTCATCGCTCCGAGCCGTATGAACACTGATGTCAGCTGTGTGGGCATTTTCTGTTTCATTTAGAGTCGTGTGGTGTTTTCGACTTTTGCTATGAAGCATTTCTACACAGACTGGAGCTTCGCGACCTTTTAGCCTTTTTCTTTCCCAGCCGGCGCATTGAGGTCGGGAAACCTTTTGCAAGAGAAGGAATGGATGTTAGGGAAACGTGAGAGATAAATGTGGCTTCAATCTACTTCCTGTTTTGGAGGAAAACATTTAAATATTACTTACTTTTCAGTGTTGTTTTATTTATGTTATTGTCTCAAGTAGTTAACTTAATGGTAGGTGGATGGATGGATGGATGGATGGATGGATGGATGGATGGATGGATGGATGGATGGATGGATGGATGGGTGGATGGATGGATGGATGGATGGATGGATGGATGGATGGATGGATGGATGGATGGATGGATGGATGGATGGATGGATGGATGGATGGATGGATCGATGGATGGATGGATGGATCGATGGATGGGTGGGTGGGACGATGATGGATTATAGATGAATGGAAGGCGTTTTAGAATGATGTGAAATGTTTGTTCATGTATTTGTAAATGCTTTAACTTTTATCTTCAAATATCAAATAACCCAATTAATGTATTACATTTGAAGATAATATTCGGTAGCTTCAGTCTTAATCCTGTTAATGACAATTGGACTCTTAACTTTCTATAAATATTGACAGTGATTAAGATTTGGAATCCCAAGAAAATGCAAGACTTTTGCTGCTTCTTATGAATCTCATTTGCTGATAATCATGTGTCATTAGAAGAAAATCTGTTAGATTCTACTAGCATGCTTCACGTGACTTTTAGAGGTAAAATAATTGCGACCAAATATTATATTGTAGTTCTTACTTGATCATAGTACTGGAGAATTTAACTGATATTGATATATAGTAGTGATGGGCTGATGAGGTCTCATGAAACAGTTTGGAGGTGAAGCCACAGTGTCATGAAACAGTGTCTTAATTTTAAAAGGCCACTAGATGTCACTCTCTGCTTTAAAATCTTTGGCTCTGATCTACTAAGTCAATGAAACTTGGCATCATTTTCAAAGTAAGACTGACATCTAGTGGCCTTTTAAAGGTGAGACACTGTTTCATGACACAGTGACCTCACTATGAAACTGTTTCACGGGGCCTCGTTGACACATCTCGTGTATATATAGTGATGTAAGTAAGTAAGTAAGTCATTTGTATTTAGATAGCGCTTGACGTGAAAGCTTTTACAAAATGAAATCCTGCCTTGAAACATTCTAGAATCCGGGAAGACGTCGCCTTCACTTAATTTCACACGTCTTCCGCCTATTCTTTAGATGTCACATACAAACCATAAGAACCTCCAAGTGTCATTTACCACATGATTCCAATTCTGAAGCCGTAATAGAACACCGTCTTCTTGTGGTTTGTGCAAATGCCTGAGTGAGAACAAAGAACCCTTGCTTTGGAATAGGCTCGCTGATTTCATGAAGCCCTCCATCAAAGGCCCTCCTTGTATGGCCAGATCTATTTCGTGCAGTGCAGCAATCATGCTGAAGATGACAGTGTGTGTATTGCTGGTTGTCACTGAGATGACGCTCAACTGCTGAGGAGGACAGGATGAAATATACATGGAGACTCTCAGGAAATTCGGTGCAGAACATTTTTTAATCAAAGGACAAAGAGAAGATTAGAGAGAAACCACCTCAGTACACTTTCACCCCGAACAGAGTCCATTTTAATTAGTTTGAAATGCCAATTAATAAGGGTTTTTAGGGTGTAATACACCATGTTTGGCTCTCTCAGATTCCAGGGCCCCTCTGGCATCGCCTCACAGCTCGGGAGCATCAAAGACAGACAACTCAGACAGACATTCCGTGGTGCCGAAGACACTCGCACAACAAGAGGTGGCTGTGGGCAATGAAAGGAAGGAAGGAAATGGCGAGAAGGGAGAAGAAAGATGGTTTGCAGCCGAAGGGAAGGAAGTTTCCTGCGTGAAAGGAGCCGAAAGATGAACGGCTGCTAAATTATTAAGCGTTGTGACAGCAGGTTCAGACAGAACAATATCCACAGAAAAGAAAGGTATTTGTCTTTCCCTCTCCCTGAGATGTTTGCCAGACACTTAAAGATATATGGGAAGGGAGACACAAACATAACAAAAGAGGACTCTGAAGGAAAAAAGTCCTGAAGAGCGGCGACCTTTGAAAGATCTCGTCAGGCTTTTGTACTGCTAACAACAGCATTAATTGATGGCACCGAGGTCAGCGGCGAGGCTTTGAACAAGCCTGACCTTACATGACTCGACTTTCAAGGATCCTCAGGAATTCACAAGTCAGCGGAGGATTTGCTGAACGGCATCGCGGCAGCTTTTACTGGTCACTATGAAACTGTTTCATGAGGCCTCATTGACCCATCTCTAATATATATATATATATATGTATCTATAAAACATTGCAACATTGGAGACGTTATTAAATGTCCATTCAACAGCTGCTTTGCTAATAAAGACAGTAAAGCTAATAAGTCAAATAATTGGTAATATTGAGTTAGTAAGTAAGTAATATTTGTATAGCGCTTTTCCCGACCAGGGTCACAAAGCACTTAAACAATCAAAACAATACCCAATAAAATATATACTTAAAAGGTCAAGACAACAGTGAGACAAACACAGGAGTCTCAGAGAATCAAGGAAAAGCCTGCACGAATAAAAATGTCTTGAGATGTCAGTAGACTCCATCAGGAATTCCAAGAAACATACTTGAAATAAATACACATAAAAAAAAACATTATATAGAGATTGTGACAAGAGCACCTTTTTTTTGAAATACCCATCAAATTATTACTACATAACTCAAGTCACTCACTGTACTGAGCACTATACGCCATATTTTTTTTGTTTGAATATTTAATTTTAAAAACTCTATCCAAGGTAGAGATAGTACCCAATCACCCAAAGGAGATCTACAGAGGGATTGATAAAATACATATAGATGAATGTATCAACAATATAACTATATCTGATCATTTGATTTTTTAGTGTCTTGTATGCAGTTTTCTTGTAATTTTGTCTAATAATACTGTATAAAGTGTATAAAGAAATGTCTCAAGAATCACAGTGCGTATTTTTTTCACTTCTACCTACTCGTAAACATGACCACTCGGTGACTCTGGTTAATAAAGACACATAAACTTAACCTTTCCTGTCAGCAAAGATAAAAACACCGTCCATCCATCAAATATCTGTGACCACTATTAGACTTTTTTTTCATCCATTCCTGAAATCCTGCAGTATGTATGATCTGCACTCTTTCAATAGGTTCAATACCCTTTCAAGAATAATGAATGTACTGCGGCCAGCACTCGAGGTAATTAATTGAGGGGAGATTAACTAGCATAATTTCATTCTGGTGACGATCTCTCAGCCAATTATCAAATGTGGGTTGCACTCTCGCTCCCTCTATGCAGTCACTTTCTACCTCTCTCTGCCTTTTTGCTGGCTCTCTATCTCGATCGGGCTGATTGAACGGTCAGCACTCACGCCAAAGACTCCCATAAATAATGTGTCATGGTTCCTAATTCATACGTGCACAATCCAGTGGACGTGCACACATACGGCAAGTCCCACTGTAACCAGATGGCTTTGATATTTACTGGTGCCGTGAATTACTTTCCTTCAGTTTAAGGCCGTAAACAAGACAGAGACCATGTCCTCGGAACACTTTTGACCGTTTACTTTGTCTATGATGGCAGAAGTGAGGCAGTGACTCATCCACTCTGCTAATAGGAGTGATGGCGTTGGCTTGCCTTCAACTTAAACCATAAAAAACGATGTTGAATCCAGGCCCAGGCTACACTCAGGGAAAAGAGCACGTCCCTACTTTAGCCAACGGTACTGAGGACGTTAAAATAACCGTAACAAAGAACAGCTCAGGGTTTTCAACATGAGAGACTTGTTTTGTTTAATATTTAGAAATGAAAGTCATGCGGTTGTCTTGTATGTTATGTGCTACAGAACAAGATTTAAACAAATAGCTTGTGAGATCACAAACATAAAGAATAAAACATAAAGATAACGGAATGCTAAATCTTAAAATAACCTCTTTCTCCTTTTCACAAGTTCAAAGTCCTAGGCCTCGAAAACATATATCAAATGAAACAGCTGATGAGGTATCATGATACTGTGTCTTCATTTTTAAAGGGCATTGGAAGTCACCTCCTAATCTTTGACGTTGAATTCAATAAAAAACATTTTTCCAACTCAGAGTGCCATCTAGTGGTCTTTGAGAATGAATGCACAGCATCATGATACATCATCAACTGTTTCATGAAGCCTCATCAACACCACCACTAGTTTTTACAAGAGGTACATTTTTTGACAGCAGAAGTTTACAAATAAAATTAATTAAACAGAAAAGAGGATAGTCTTTTCATTATTTTCATTGGTTATGTGTTTATCAACAGATTTAATTAGTTTCAGTTTATTTATTTATTAAAATAAATATTTGATGGATCCACACCAAAAGATTCAAAGTCAGTCATAAAAGGGGCCAAACTTTTTTAGTAGTTGAGGTCACGGGCTAAACAAAAACTTTTACTAAAAAGTATGTTGAATCTGGCAAATATACCTAAGTACAAGTATAGTTATTATACTAAGGTAAATGTAATCGTAGTAAAGGTATACTAATGTGATACTTCTAAGTATAAGTACCTGTATTTAACATATTTCTGTCACATTCTTATTTGTGCTTGTCCCTGATTTTCTGGGACTCCTGTGTTTGTTTTACGTGTCTTGAACTTTTAAAGTATATATTTAACTGTGTATTGTTTTTGATTGTTAAAGTGCTTTGTGACCCTGGTCTAGAAAAATCTTTAAAAATAACTATTACTTACTTACTTACTGACAAAAGATGCATCGAGCATCAAAGTCAAGATAGACAAGGAAATGCTCATGTCATACCTAATGGTTTTATGTAAGTATATTTACAATATTTACTCGGAAGTATGAGCCCAAATTTTTGTCAGAATTATCTCCATTTTTTTCCTGCAAACATTTAAAGAAGATATCTTTATCAATTGAGTTTGACACACGTGATCTTCTAGAGCACCAAATAAACCATCTATTTGTAAAAGCCATGTTTGTAGGTACATGTTTGTGATTGCATGAGACCGGCGTCGTTCCCGCTGACAGCCTGCATCTAATACCCTCCATGGATTAAGAGATGAAAAAGCCAGTGCAGCTATGCCAAGGTAAACGGCTAACGTGTTACCAACCCCACCATTTATGCTGCTCCTTCATGGCAATCTCAGTTCATACAGAATCCGTTGAAAGCCCCCGTGAGGATTAACATTAGCTGCTCTGCTATGGCGCACACATGGAACACTGCTTGAGACTGATAAAACAATATGGCCGCCTCAGCTTGTTTCTGGAGAAGCGTTGGGACATTTTCAGAGTGTAGCAAACCTACATTCACCACGGAGCATGTGTGCCGCTCGGTACAGATTCATGGAAACACAGTAAACATTGGACAAAGACAGAATACAGACAGTGTTAAGAAAATGGTAGGGCTTACTGAACTACTTGTGGTGTGTAAGCAAGTGTAAAGAATGTGTTTACTTCTTTTTTTCTACTCAAAAAAGTCTCATTTCCCACTGCTGTATATGCTTCCATTTCTCTTATCACATGCTTGCAGTCATACTCACAAAATAATATGCTATGCTCCATTAAACGGTAGTTTGTCAAGAAAAAAGTCACAATTCAAATAAATCAAGAGCGAGGACGAGAACAGGGTATATTTCAGTTTAGCTGTGAGTTATTGCTGAAGCATATTCTCTTATCAAGTATCAGTATTTATAACTTTAAAGTTATTTTTTATCAATTACACTTATGTATAAATTCAATCATATGAAATATACAAAGGTATTTGTACTACTTTACTAAAATACATATACACATAATACACTTGAGTATACTTTGTTTGACTAAGGAAGGTCAAAAGTAAACTTCAAGTATACTACTTTAATTCTAGCATAAATACGTTTACTCGTAGTACACTTGAATATACTTTGTTTGGCTAAGGAAGGTCAAAGGAAACTTCAAGTATACTACTTTAATTCTAGCATAAATACGTTTACTTGTAGTACACTTGAATATACTTTGTTTGGCTAAGGAAGGTCAAAAGTAAACTTCAAGTATACTACTTTAATTCTAGCATAAAATAAGTTTACTTGTAGTACACTTGAATATACTTTGTTTGGCTGAGGAAGGTCAAAAGTAAACTTTAAGTATACTACTTTAATTCTAGCATACATACGTTTACTCGTAGTACACTTGAATATACTTTGTTTGACTAAGGAAGGTCAAAAGTAAACTTCAAGTATACTACTTTAATTCTAGCATAAAATAAGTTTACTTGTAGTACACTTGAATATACTTTGTTTGGCTGAGGAAGGTCAAAAGTAAACTTTAAGTATACTACTTTAATTCTAGCATACATACGTTTACTCGTAGTACACTTGAATATACTTTGTTTGACTAAGGAAGGTCAAAGGAAACTTCAAGTATACTACTTTAATTCTAGCATAAATACGTTTACTCGTAGTACACTTGAATATACTTTGTTTGGCTGAGGAAGGTCAAAAGTAAACTTTAAGTATACTACTTTAATTCTAGCATACATACGTTTACTCGTAGTACACTTGAATATACTTTGTTTGACTAAGGAAGGTCAAAGGAAACTTCAAGTATACTACTTTAATTCTAGCATAAATACGTTTACTCGTAGTACACTTGAATATACTTTGTTTGGCTGAGGAAGGTCAAAAGTAAACTTTAAGTATACTACTTTAATTCTAGCATACATACGTTTACTCGTAGTACACTTGACTATACTTTGTTTGGCTGAGGAAGGTCAAAAGTAAACTTCAAGTATACTACATTAATTCTAGCATAAATACGTTTACTCGTAGTACACTTGAATATACTTTGTTTGGCTAAGGGATGTCAAACGTAAAATACTTTAATTCTAGTATAAAATAAGTCTACACATAGTAAACTTGAATATACTTATGTTTGCTAAGGGTTGTATTCAGTCATTAATATGGCTAGAGTTTAAAAATGTTTCCCAGCTTGACAGCATCACTGTAGCTCAGATCATTTTGTATGTGTTTAACCTAAATGAGGAGGTGCAAGATATAGACGACACACCATAACCGCAGTGTCAAGAGGTATCTGCTTGTCCTACGACGACTGGTGTGACACTGAAAAATGTTTTTGTACGTAAAGAGAACCTACAGCGTTAAAGTTCAAAGTCACCTGTTGTTGGTCGCTTGATAAAGTGAAAGGTTGCTTAAGGACTGAAATAACCTCTGCAGCCACAGAAGAAAAACAAGACAAAAGTGCAGCCTTGATTAAAGTGCTAAAAAGGATGTGCCAGTCAGCAAATGGGCTCTCCAGAACCACTTTAATGTATCCTTCAGTCTGACCAGGGAGCCTGTGCTACTGTAGAGCCGGCTGTTTTAAAACCCAGTTTCCAGGAACATCACAAAAGCCTGATCAGCAGCAACGAGGTCTGTCCTTCATCCACACGTATATCACCTTGACTTCCTCTAGTTAGAGGCGGTTCAAAGAAAAGAACAGGAAAATAAAAATCAATCCTCATTAGTCGTAATGTTTGTGACAGTTATTGTTTTTAATTGGAGGTTTTTGTTTTTGTTCTGCACTGTAATAGTCCTTTTCACGTTCAAGTCCTCGAACCTGCTGCTGCCTGTAAAGTTAACGGGTGTATTCGAGGCATGACTGGGGGAACCAATAAACTCTTTTACACTGAATACTTGACTAACAAGACATTTCACACAGGAAACAAACTTGAGCCTTCATATGAACATATTGAGGCGGCAATTAAAAAAGGCAAAGATGTATTAATGTATAAAAAGTTGCTGATAGTCACAGCTCACAATTTTATTTTTTATTTATTATTGTACTGACTGTAAGGACTTTTTTCAAATCTTCTCCATTTGCTGAATTATTCTTGCCCCAATAAAATTATTTCAAATTATTGATCATATTTAGAGAAAAAAAAAGGAATTTCTTTATTTAATTTCATGAAATTTATAAATAAACCAAACAATGTAACTCATAATTGTATAAACTTTTTTTAATGTATTTTATGGTGGTTTTTTTTCTAGTTTTTTCCTCATATGTTGTCTCATTGTTCCACTTTTAGCTCAATGGCCCCTCACAACAGTCACAATGTGGCCCCTGAGGAAAGAATTATTTTTATTTATGTCGGTTAGTTATAAAGATTGGACGAGAAAAGCACGTCGTACTCCTTTATTCTTTATACTTTTAGTATTTTTGTATCATTTTCTTCGTGTTATTTCCTTTGATCTATGTTCTTTATATTTGCACTTTGTCACCCCTTGCACTTTGCTCTTTTATTTGCACCTTGTTCTTGTTTTTATGAAATAATCGTCTGATATTGTCGAAGGAGATCTCCAGAGGGATTAATAAAGTCTATCTAATGTAATCTAATTAAAATATTTATATATACCATTGTTTATTGCATTTTATTATTTTAAAGACATGTAAAAACATATTGCGGCATAACTTCTGTACTTTCTTGGTTCTTTTTTCTGGCACCTTTTCCTGTCTCTTGCTTCTCTCTTAGCTTGAACAATGAGGCCCCTAAGAAAATAACTATTCGCTAGTTATAAAGATAAGTTGAGAATATCAGTATTTGCTTGTATTATTCACTAACACAACAAAGCTCCAAAACATTTTGTTTTGTGTCAACAAGTCAGCAACAGTTCATTCCTATTGTTGCTAATTCAAGCTTAGAACATGATTGTAATTATAATTTTCCTGGCATCAAATCATTACATTTTAGTATCATCTCTTTCTATTTCTCTTTCAAAAGACCCAAGTTTACACTTAAAAGCATCGTAAAATAGATTCAAGTCAATAATCAGAGCTTTTTTCCTGCTTCTTAAACCGAGGAGTTTAGAACTTAAGTGTCATGACTGGAGCAGCGTCTAGTGTATTATTTAATACACGAGGGGCCCAATTTGTCACTCTGGCAGGCTCGTCAGAGGCAAATACCCTTTATGAAATGCACTTTTCATGCTTCCTGTCGGACAGATCAAAGCCGCGACAGCCTCCTTCAGACGCCCTGCTCTGATTCCCGCTGACAAATGAGTCAATTTAAACAAAATGGATATTCCCTATCAACATAATGATAACAAGTGAGGCAGATAGAGACGAAGAAAGAGGCCGCCGTCATGACTGGAAGAGAGTTGGGAGATCTATCTATCTATCTATCTATCTATCTATCTATCTATCTATCTATCTATCTATCTATCTATCTATCTATCTATCTATCTATCTATCTATCTATCTATCTATCTATCTATCTATCTATCTATCTATCTATCTATCTATCTATCTATCTATCTATCTATCTATCTATCTATCTATCTATCATCCATCCATCCATCCATCCACATCCATCCATCCATCCATCCATCCATCCATCCATCCATCCATCCATCCATCCATCCATCCATCCATCCATCCATCCATCCATCCATCCATCCATCCATCATCCATCCATCCATCCATCCATCCATCCATCCATCCATCCATCCATCCATCCATCCATCCATCCATCCATCCATCCATCCATCCATCCATCTATCTATCTATTTTCAGGAGCATCATAAGTTGTTTTGTCCAACATACATCTATGACGATCAAGGAAAAAAAGTGTGGATAGAAGATAGTTGATGGACGTAGAGCCTGATAGATTATTCCTCCCACTCTGTGGTCCAAGATTCAAAATGCAGTGGCAACAACATATTTCCCAATTTTTATTACATACATCTTGCCAACTACATCCTACACACATGCACCGACAAGTAAGACGCTCTCATCGAACCCTAAATCCTCTGTTAGATGGAAAGACATTAAATGTATTTTGATGCAGATTTAAAGCAAGTGGCTTTGTTTTTGAATTGATAATCATTTATTTTATTGTACTCCTTTTGATTCCCTTCTTCAGGAAAGAGAAGGGAACAGGTTGCAGTCAACCTCTGTATATTAGTGCACTTGAAATATAAACATTATTAATCAAATTGATTTCAGGGTTGCTGTAAATAAATGATGATTCATCACATTTTTTGGTCTTTCTTTTTTTTTAACTTATAGTTATTTAACTTAGTTATATACTATAGATGTATCGTATTTATGAATAATTGTTAGAACAAATATAATCCAAAAACTACGTCTGAATAATGAAGAAACAAGTATATATATTAGTATGTATTTTATTTTATAAGGACAAGGAAGCTTTAAATCTTTAAAAAGAATACATTTTCATTAATAACCATGGTCTACATATGTTTATATATATATATATATATATATATATATATATATATATATATTTTATCCCACAGACATCTACTGATAAGATCATCCATCGAGAACCTCATAAAGACAAAGACAACTCCTCCCTCTACATGGAGTTTCCGGTGACACGATTCAATTTCATCTTGATCATGATTTGTATGCCCTTTGGACGAAATGGTCAAACTTAAAAGTCAATAATATTCATATAACACTTGAACTTTTCACCTCTGGTCATTCCTCATAATGCCTCTATGATGACTTCCACTTATTGGTCTATTTCTGAAACTATGTCTTTGTTTAATCACGGAGAAAGCTTTCAAGTAAAGATTCTTCATTGTACCCACTGTTAAACGATATTAGAATAATGGAGGGAGGATGGGGGGGGATTCATTACTTTCATTGCAGGCAGAATTGGAAAAAAAAAAGTGCAAGAGAAATCCTTTTGGTGACTTCCAACTTAATCCTCGCAAAGCTGACAGAGAATTTGCCTCCTATCCAGTTCAGTGGTTGAAGATTAGTATTGTCTCTGTTCTTTGATGAAATAAATGAGAAAAGAGGAGCGATCACATGGGACTATAGTTCCTTGTTGGGGGTGCAAGTATGTTAATATCTGATGTCAATTGACAAGAGAAGAAGCAATATGTATTGACTTACTATCCTCTAGAGATATGGAGAGTTATGAAGCTACAGGAGACGGTAGCCACCAAATTAAGTGAGAGAAACAATCAGTGTGAGATGGAAAGACGACAGAGAATCTGCTGCTGTTTCTGCAAAGAATGGAAAGAAGACAAAGATTGGTAATATGCCTTGGAATTTAATAAGGTTCCTCAATAATATCACCCGCTTCCAGAGTCCTCTGGGAGACATGAAAGGGACTCTGAAGGACGATGACTGCCTCTGACAAGCATGTGTGATATAATCATGCTTGATACATATAAAGTTTATATATATATATATATATATTTTTTCAAATTATTGAAGGAGTAATACATGATATTTGCAGACATATTTTTAATATGATTTAAATGAATAATATACTATAAGGTGAAATAGCCACTACCTTTAAATAAATATTCTTCTAATAAAAACATTATTCTCATAGTAGTACAATCATATACTACTACCAGTCTATTACAATACTACTACAAGAAGTTTCTGATCATCCGCATCAGAAACCCTTTTGTAAATACAACACAGGGATTTTTTTTTTTGTGGCAGTACAGAATAAAATAATAAAATAATATGAATGTGATAAAAGGAGATTACAATTAAAAGTACATAATACAGCAAAAAAAAAAAAATGTTAACGTAAATATTTAGTACAGACAAAATAAAAAACAGCTAGTTTTTAAAATTACCCTTCAAAGGTATTCAAACAGTGGAAGTGTGTCAATGAAGCTTCATGATACAGTGTCAATAGTCTGGTTATCTACCGACCTCTAAGAAATATGAGACTGCTTCATGAAGCTTCATGAAGCACCTTATTTTCAGAGGCCACTAGATGTCACTCTTTGCTCCACAATATATTGCTTTGAAATATATTGAAACCTTTTGAAACTGCGCCACCTTCTGATTTCTAAAAACACGACACTGCTTCATGAAGCTTCACCAGCTCATCACTTACAAATGACTGAAGTGGTTAACTGGGCCAGTAAGACAACATGGTCCCATTTAGAAAGTCCAACCTCGTGATCTTGAAACATTCCAATGTTACACGGTTGTGTCAATAAAATAGAAAAGTTATTCTAAATTACAGTTTAAAAACATCATGCTTTTTCTTCATAGAACATTTCTAGATTATTTTATTTTATGACTGTATGGTTTGTATTGTTTTTGTTGTTGTTCATTTTCATCAAATCCAACCATTACTAGTGATAGTGATGAACTGATATCACTCTCCATGTTTAGCTTGATATCTTCCCAAATATTTGGATGAACACTGTACATTGTCCATTTTTTATTAACCTTCACCGATGCACCGTGTCCTGAGTAGCTCATGAAATCTGCCGTTCGGACGAGTCAAAAAGAAAAGAAGTCGACTGCTTGTCAAAACAGTAGTTGAGTATTCTCGGGGTAACAGTTAAGAGCCACTTCAACTCCCGCATGTCAAAAGCGTTGTGTGTCCAGGTTCGGGGCAAACACGAGCGAGGAGAAGCACCTGACCTGTAATGTCCCGTCAAACCAACAGAGAAAGACAGGCTTCTCGCTCTGCCGACTCCTATGACATTTACATACCTCTATGTCTGCTAGTGTAGGAATCTCCCCGGGGCGGTACTAGGCGAGGAATTTGGGACAGGCGCATTTTTCAGTTGCTTCAACACCCCTCTGTCTTGTCCCTACCTCACCAGGACCTGTTCACGCTTGACTGATAGAACCCCCAAACATGTACCTTGCTCCACTGCCGCTAGAATGGACTGCTGCCTTTCAGACAAGGGACACAAAGCGTGAAAAGGAAAAACATGGGCTATTTCTTCCCTTCTCCCCGAGGCACCCGCCCTTGCTCCGAGGCTTCTTTTCCCCTCGTTTTTCTCGGCGTCACGGATGTTCTTTCTTAGCTACAACGTCCATCAGTGCTCACCTGCTCTTTTGTTTTACTAATCCCTTCTCGCTTGCTTGCTTCAGTACCCTTAAACATCTCTGCCTCTCTTTGAACCATCTTCCCTTCTGTAAGTCATCCAATGGTTGTCAATTCTAAAGGGTGGATGATGTGGTGTTCTTGTAGTAGTAGTTCACCCATAATTCAAATTCATTTTCCTTCTCACCTTGGTGGGTTGGGATTATCTGATCCTTTTTAGACAAAAACCTTTATTAATTTTAGTGTCATCTTCATCCAAACAGATGCACAAAACCTCCAATTAAATATGTTTATATTTTAATCGTGTTTGTGAAAGAAGATACACGACTATACTCATGCTACATCTTGCGATTTGGCTCACTTTGTCTCCACAGTCTACTATGACACACAGTCCCAAATCGCACACATCTGCACCTACACTTAATATTTTGAGTGCACAAGTGCGTCCCAATGTGCCAAATGTAGTGCGCGATGAGCACTCGATTGGTGCACTCAACAGCCAGACAATTGAGTGTGGATCATTGGACACTTTTCACCTTCAACGACCTCCATCTTAGTGACGTAGATGAAGCTAAACTGAAGCTACGTCACTGACGACGCGTCTTCGGAGCAGATACTGACGTAAATGTCTCGAGAAAACACTCATTTTACCACAAAACAAAACAACAACGACAATAACAAAATCAAACACAACTTAATATCTTGTTTCAATTGGTGAAAAGTTCTGTCAAGTGTCAGTGATATTGTTTCAACGACTGGTTACAATCTGTGTTAAAAAGTAGTAGAAGAAGAAGCTGTCGAGACATTTCCAGTGTGTAGCAGTAGAGTTTGATTTGAGACAGTACTACATATCTACAAATTTGAGCACTGGACAAGTAAGTGCACTGTCTTATTGTGTACTGTAAAGCAGTGCACTCAGAGAAGTTTGCACTTTAAGACACAGCATGGGAGCTCTCGTGAGATTTTGTAGCCTGAGTAGTCTTGTAGCTACCGACGCCACAAACAATCCTAAAATATGTTGATTATTTTTCAGAACAATTTCTCATGTGGAGGATTCAATACAAGAAGGACGTTACAGACGAGCAGTATGGAGGCGTTTGGATGTTTTAATGTGTCTCCTCGGACAACGATGAGTGAGCTCCGGTCGCTACATTAGCATGAACATCTCTGAAAAGAATCCTAGCTCGTAGTTGACATGAGGGTGTGTTGAAAATGAGAGAAATTCGGGGTGAACTATCCCTTTAAACTGCCGTCCTTCGTACATGACTCGGTGCTGTGTGGCGTCCATGACTCTGCTGGTAAAACTAAGAAGACCAATCACTTAACATGCACTAAGCTTGACTCCCAGGAGGTAAAGAGAGTCTATGGGCTGGCAGGAGAGGAGAAGAAAGGAAGTAGCAGCTGAGCAGAATACTAATACATCGCAGCACTTGAGGAAGCTGACTTGAAGAAAAAAAAAATGGCACGCTTGTGTCTTCTCATTTCATAGGTTTTGTCTCTCAGTAATTGTATCTGTGTGAACAAATTACTGTAAGCAAAGCTAGTCAGAAATTTAACAACCTGTTAACTAAATATTTAATCTGCCTCAAGATGTTTGTCCTCTCGCTGAAAAACAGACTTTTAAATGCGGAAGCTGAGAAAATGTCAGCCCTGCCTCGAACCAGCATGGACAGGATATCTATATATATGTAGCAGTAGCAGAATTCATCAATTCATGAATGTTAGAGTTTTATTCCTAGATTGTGTTTTTTTTGTTTGTGTGTTCTTGCATTCGTGCCTATGTGTGTGTGTGTCTGCGCGTCTGGGTGCATGAAAAATTAATAAAGGGTTGCTGGTGAAGCCTCATTAACACGATTTGGGGGGAAGTGAAAGCAGAATAAAATGTAAGTTTTATTGCAACAAATGCTCGAGTTGAAGAGGAAAAAGAACCTCATATCAATCGTGAAATAGCTGATGAGGTATCATGATACAGTGTCGTGTGTTTGAAAGACCACTAGATGGCACTTGATTGGAAAATAATCCCAATGTATCAGTGAATTACTAAATCAGAGCTAATGATTTAAAGCAGAGAGTGACACCTAGTGGCCTTTCAAAATGTAGACACTGTATCATGATACCTTATCAACTGTTTCATGAAGCCTCATCAACACATCATGATTTAGGACTATTCAATAATCACAAATTGTACTGGGACCAATTCTCATTTTATTTCATTTTATTTCAAAATATTGTCTTGAATTTATATCTTTTTTTTTAATTTAAGAATGGCTTATCAGAGCTAAATAAAGTAACAAGCAGTATTTCGGAATAATCTGAAATTTCCTGAATACAAATAAAATAATTGTGTTTGAAAATTAATTAATGACATATGTTAAAAAAAAAAACTCATTTTATTTTGTATTGGGAACCGAAGAAAGCTGTTTAAAGAAATGTTTCATTATCACATAAATGTATTCCTTACTCTTAGCTGACCCGGTACTCCTGAGAAGGAAAAGTAAAGAACTGTGTTAACACTGACGCTGTGAAGGAAACAAGTTTCTCTATTTGCCTACAGCAGCATTCAGCAGCCGTTCATTAATATTGGAGGGAAAAGAAAGACCGAAGTGTGGGAGAAAAAGATTCGCGGGTACATTAGCTGCCAGATTTATTGACGTCTTTGCACCGTGGATGTGGCAGGTGCTCTTAAGCTACTTGTGAACAGCCAAACTCCCCTCAGCCCCGGTCTCTGGAGATGTGTTCAAACACACACACACACACAGACACACACACACACACACACACACTACACAACTCACACATATATAGGGAAAACATGCTGCAGAGAGGAAGCTATATTATGAAAATGTTGTGCGAGCGTGGTCAATGAACAACAACAAAGAAGTCATCCGGTCTGATGCGTAGTTGATCCAACAGAATATCTACTTAGGGTTTCCCTAAATAAGAGGGTTCACAATGCTTGAGGCTGCAGAAAGACTGGAAGTAAGGTACACACACAGCTTAAAAAAACAGATTTAAAGCATGAAAATGCCATTTTTAGTACACTTTATACAGTGACTTCGTAGTCTCATCTTTAGGGGTGTGGTTTTATCTGCCTGAATTCCGACTCTTCCTAAAATTCCTTAGGCTTAGATCTTTTCAAAGATGTCCGCGCCTTTTTGTGATTTGGTTTTAAAACCATGGTTGAGTAAGAGATCACAGATACAACGTCTGCGAATCCTCCATCGTTGAGGTAAAGTTTGCTGCTTTGGTAATACAACCTCGGTCTTACAAATGTGACAGAAGGAAGTTCAACATGTATCAGACTTGAGCTAAATCTTGTCTCAAACGAGAAAACCGACTGCAACTAAATTAAACACGTTAGTAAGTAAAATGTGAATTGATACTATTGCTTGATTCATTTTACAGTTTAACTGGCATAAAACAAGAACAAAAATGTTTATAAATTAACAAATACTGTCTCAGCTTTATTAATCATATGAATTGATCGTTTTAAACGTGAGTCTTCAAGTTTGTTTTGAGGAGGAAACAGAAGAGACGCTCCAGACGTAGAGGATATTGATGGGATTCCTACACAGTGGAAGGGAAGAGAGACTCGGAGACGAGATTAGGAGATAAGAGCTGCTCGGTTTGTTTTTGCGGGTCAGGCTGACCGTTTCAAGGAAGGGGTGTTTGTTGTCAGCGGCGTGTCAAACTTTTATCTAACCTTGTCACACACTCTGAGAGACTCTAGACCAGATTTGAACCTGAAATATTTGACTTTCAATCACATACAGAAAAGCATCTCATCTCCAGTCGTTTTATAGTCTTCAGCCGACAATAAGACAACTATATACTAAATATATGTTAAAAATACTTCTAATATTAGCATCAGTTCTAGTTTCATGCAATGTTTTGCAGGAGATACATTGAATTACAATGTTTGTATTTAATCAATTAAAACATATTTTAAAGTATTTACTCCAAATTTATGATGAGATATATACTTTAAATTATATTACATCTTAGTATAAGATATAGATAAGATGTATTTATGTTTTTTATTGATCTGTTTCTACTCTTCTCTGCTGTGACAGCTCAAGTTTACCAACTGAAATATCTTTACATCAATACAAACAATGCCAAAAATACTGTGAAATATATTAATAATAAAATTATAACGATAATAATTAAATAAAAGATTAAAAAAATTGTTGAAATAATAATACAATTCCAATTAATTTGTATTTAAATCCTAATAAAAAATATTTCAAGACGCTTTATAGTTTAATAATTATGGTTAATAATAATAATGATAACATTAATACTATTACATTATGGCAATATTCAGTAGTAGTCAAAAAATACTCAATAATACAAATAATAATTCTGAATATGAATACAGATGAACTTAAATATCGATAACAAACACATCCAGAGCTATAATAATTGCAGATATTCTGAAGAATATATGTTTATTCAATACAACATTTATGATTTAATGCAGCTCACATGAAAACAGGACGCTTCATAAATCAGTAGAATCAGCTTCTATTCACGCGACTGATTCATTTCCGAGACTTTCATTCGTCTTTCGTCTGCGAGCGCACACCTTTCTCTGCCTTTGATGGAATTGCTCCCACAGTCACTGGAAACAGGAAAAACAAATGGGCTCTGAGCTCGTGGATGTAGATGGGTATTGTTTTTTATTGATTTCTCTTGGCTGAGAAGCCACTGACAGCAAGTCTCTACTCATCAGGGCAGTTTATCGATCAGATGGGAATAGACCTTAGGTGTGTGTGAGGGTCAAGCATGCGATCGTAAAGAGTAAGAATTCCGACCGGATAGCTTGATTTCCAGCACGGCTTATTGAATAAAAAGAATGTTTCCCTTTTGGAATAATTGAAGCTAAAATATGAAGACATTTGTATATATATTTCCCAGCCAAACCTCAGCCAAACATATCTGTTAAAATCTACTATGACTTATTTGACATAAGGTACTTTCTCTTGTATGACACCTAAGAATAACTTTCCGAACATCAGAGGACACTCATCCACGTGGGAGAAACTGATGACATTTTGAACTCCCACGTAGACTAAATCATCAGAGTGTGGTTGGACATGCAATCTTTCACACTGACAGAAGGATCTGGTGGAAGGTCTTCGCAGAAAAACACATCAGCAAGACAAGTTGGATTTTGAAGGTAGAATAATAAACCCTTTGGTTCAAAGACGAATTCTTGAGTAAAACAGTCATAATACAGTTTTCCCTGCAGGGTATTCACATCGTAAATATGTCTTACATGTAGTTTTATTTCTTGATTTAACCATACAAATTGTGAGGTTAAAAAGTACATTACTCAATCACACAAGATGCCATCATGTCATGGGCCTAAGACAATGTATCCTTATACGTATGTATACTCTTATTGTATTCTTTTTCTCCTCTATCACATTCTTTTTTGATGCAGAAAATCCCGATGGTTCCCCTTTGAGGGACTAATAAAGGAATCTTTGAAGGTATATTATTCTTAATTGTATTTGTGTTTTACCTTCTTACTTTTCCTTGATTTTCTGGAACTCCTGTGTTGTTCTCTGTGTTATCTTGGTCTTTTAAATATATATTTTATTGAGTATTGATTGATTGATTTTGATTGTTTAAGCGCTTTGTGACCCTGGTCTGGAAAAGCGCTCTACAAATATAAATTATTCACTTACTTACATACTTACTTTAAAATATTTGTAAATGATTGTCTAATGTCTAAATGTCACTATATACACATGAATATCTGTTGGGAGACCAAAAATGATTTGTCGGGCAGAAACTGTGTTGCACGGGCCATGAGTTTATTATAGAAATGGAATTCCACAGGGCTCTAAACTTGGACCTGTAACTGTATACTGTATTGGATAATATTATTGTAACTTCTGTTGTTATAATGGTGAATATAATAAAAAAATAAAGCTACACAGTTAATGCTAAAATAATAATTATCAACCTTAATAATGTCATATTCAGAGAACTTAAAAAATATATCAATTAAAAATAAACTCAAATGGGTAACAGAGGTATTGCTTTTGAAAATAAATATTTTCAAAACAACATCTTCTGTTTTAAGCACAATGTAATTTGATCAACATTATGAATATGTATATGTAATAATATATATATATTTAAATTATTTAATGTAATATAATATAATTGTATCTTGTATGATAGCGTTAATGATGCTCAAGACAAATAACAAAACTTCGTCAAGTATTAAAGATGCACAAAATTATTAAAACTTGAATACGCAACATTGGCAGCTGTGACTACTATCAAACAAATAAACAGAAGAGGGTTTTTCTAGCTCAATGTTTCTCTTCAAATCTGTTGGCAAGCGCTTCACTCCTGGGTCTTTGTAAATTCATAACAAGTGTGGTCTAAGAGCTGCTCTGATTGAAAAGTGCCCTGAGATAACTTTCGCTACGATTTGGCACTATATAAATCAAACTGAATTAAATTTAATTAGCATCAAACTATTTAAGATGCCGACTGAGTGCCCCTCAATCTCTTTCTGTGTTCAACTTTCTCCGCTTTAACTTTGTTGCTGATGAAAATGCTGAAGATGCAACATTAGGTTCAGCTGATTGAAGCCATTTGCCGCAAGTATTGCTTCTGTCTTCACAGCCATTAGATGATGAGCTCGTTTAAACCGGGCTACTTCCTTTCCTCAACATTTATTATCTGCATTTCTTGGGTTTGATCAAGGACTATGTAGGGCATCTATTTAGTGATCCTTTTTTTTTTTCAAGATAATTTTAATATTTTGTGACTTAATATTGGGGAAAATTGACTAGGATACAATGACGTTTGTCAGGGCGATAAATCAGATCAAGGTACTCTTAGTTCGCATCCAGGACATCCTGTTTAAAACAAGTCCATTTTGGATTAATTTAAAACCATATTCAATACATAATATATAAGAAATAGTTCCAGAATTTCAGCTCCATCCCATAATTGTAAGATATTGTAAAGCAAAACAGAATTTGCAGGTTCAATCCCAGCTCCGGATATGATTGTTGCATTGTAAGTAAGTAAGTAAGTAAGTAAGTAAGTAAGTAAGTAATTTGTATTTATATAGCGCTTTTCCAGACCAGGGTCACAAAGCGCTTAAACAATCAAAACAATACTCAATAAAATATATACTTTAAAGGTCAAGATAAGACTGAGAAAAACACAGGAAGTTAGACACTTCACCCTGATTTCACCTGATGGTATGTGCTGCGTCGCAGCCTACTTTCACCAATGTGTAATTATGTGTCTTATGCATAAGGCTTTGAAAAATAACACGTCCTAAAGCACTGTATACTGTAAGAAAAAAAAACATTTACCGTTTAAAATTCAAACATTTCCTATTTTATTGGGAATTCATATGTTTAATACATATCGAACAAGAAAGATTTTCATTATTTCAATCTACCTGAACCAGCATCATTCTTATGATTCAAACTTTTATTTAAGTAATTGATATTACATATTTCAGTACTTTTCCTTTCTTATTGTGTCTAAGTGCCATCTTAATCTAATGGTTAACAAGCACTTGATTCACCAAGGGCAAATATTGGGTATTCCAGGTGCTATATATGTTGGACCAATTTGTGTAACAACCAAACACAACAACTTAACCACATACATGTATTAGGACGATTGCCTGGATTGCTATGATATAAACACACTCTCATAAGTAACGGCAAAATCATCACGTGATCATGAGAAGTGGTTATTACTATTTGTTGGAATCAATTAGGCTGATTGGCTTAGATTCTGTCTCGGCCGGCCCAGGGGTTTGGCGGTCGCAGACATGTCGTCCAATTAAGTAAGCACGAGCAGTTGCCAATAATGATTGAATAATGGGCCTTAAGGGGAGTGTGACGCATCTGCCATTGTTCAGGGAGGCTGCCTTTAGGATGAAATAAGGTATAGATTTAGTTTTTTCAATCAGTGTAACCACAGTGGCTTTGACGATTGTTGCAATGAGCTGGTGATCAAAAGGTTTATAGTATTGATGTGGTGATGAAGCTTTATGAAGTCGAAGTATTTGTTGTTTATTGGTCAGAAGGTGATGCCCTTCGTTTACAAATGTTGAGAGGTTTCAATACTAACTGCTTGAAAGTATTTTTCCAACCATTTGACATCTAATTGGCTTCATCATTATTTTGAAAATGCGAGTTATATTTGTCTTTTGGAACATCATATATTACCATAGCGAGCTCACCCCTTCACCTTGACAGCACTCGAGGACCTTCCCTTCTCAAGCCTATACCTTATTAGTTACATCCATCTACCTCATCCATATTGCAACATTCTTTGTACAACCAGTTTCCTGTCTCTCCAGAGTGTTTTCCCCAAGGAAGGAATCTGAACTCATTTCCTCAGTGAAGTATAATGACATGGGCCAACTCACAGCTTAAGACAATATAAGGTAAAATAATCCAAGATAGTATATTCTTGTATTTGTTTGGGGAAATTGTAGTTTTCTCACCAACACTAAATGTTAAAAATAGCTACTGTACTACTGAGATTAAAGTGCAATGATGCGTTTATACATGAAATATATTTATTTGTTTTATTCCATATAAAGTTTTTACTCTTCTCTAAATCCCTCATCCTTCCATCGTTGCAAAGGCTGACCAAAGAAATATTGACGGCTGTGAGAAACGCATATGTTTAAAAATACATCATTTCATTTTTTTTCATCTGCCAAGTAGTAAGATGATTATGACTAAGTCAAGTTAAGGTTAACAGTGTATTTAGGGCAAACGGAACATATCCAACATCTACGATAAACAAAATAGTGGAAATTGGAAATTGCAAACTGAGCAATTTCCAAATTGTTACTTTAATCTTTCTTTGGAAAGATAATTAATTATGTTGGTCTCATGAAACAGCTGATGGGGTCTCTTGATACAGTGTCTACCTTTTAAAAGGCCACAAGATGGCAGTCTAGGTTCGAAATGATCATGCGTTTTATTAGTTGATCAGAACCATTACATAAAAAAGGTTATCATCTAGTGGCCTTTCAAAATGAGGACACAGTATCAAGATACCTCATTATCTATTTCATGAGGTCTTGTCGACCCTTTTCTGTATTGTGTACTCAAGATGTTTTGTTTTTTCAATTTCTCAATTGTCTTTTCATTTCTCTGCTCTGGTGTTCTCTTCCCTCATGGTTCCCATCACTGCATTTGACCTCAACAGACATGAATTCATTCTCCGTGCATCTTATTTTTGTCTTTCTTTTTTTTTTTTTTGCTTCTTCCCACTTTCTATCCCTCTGTTACCAGCTCTCCTCTCCCAGATGGCTGGCTCTGACCAACCGTGCACACATCACATCAGGGTCAGCAACAAAAACGGATAGCATCAACAGGGGAATACACACTTTGAGGTGTGGGCAAGCACACCCACACCATCCTAGACACACATTCATGTTGCTCCCAGAGCTGTCACTCACCGCCGGCTGTCCTCACTGCGCTTATTTGCTTTTTGAGGAACATTGTATAATCCATCTTCCACAAGAGGGTACTTGTTACTTTATCTACCAGCCGTTTTCTTTAAAAGATGTTTTTGTTGCGAGCCAAAACTCAGGGTTAAAATACAAGCGTCTGAATCTCGTTAAATATTATTTGCACATCAGGACTCCGCGAGATCTGACTGACCGTGCCATGCCGTTACCAGCAGGGCATTATGGGAGAAAAAGCAATTTGCTGCGGCAAGGCTCAATGGCCTCATGAATCAAGCCTATATGGACGAGGAAAGTGCAGTTAAGAGGCTGCTGCATGCTGCCTGGAGATTTCAGTTAATGCCGCTCTGTTACTGAAAACGTGACACACCTCACCTGTGCCAGAGTTACCGCAGTAATCTTACAAGTAGGTCAATATCTCCCTGCATTGGAATGCACCGCCTGATCAGAAAACAAACTCCTATACGCCTTGACTACATTCAAATAGTTCACTAAGATCTTTATAGAATAAGGTAAGGCTTGAATTGAGAGTAAACATGGACCACACCTACAACACTAATACATTTTTGCTGGTTTAAAGGAACCTGGAATGTTTTTGGAACATCAAAAAATACACTAATGGGGAAGTTTGTGTACCTGTCACACCCGAGAAAACATCTTCGGTGCCCATGCTGTGTACGCTGATGACGGCAATCAAAATATTTGCCAGCGTGTTTTTACTCGTGATGTTACCACTAATAAGGATGCTACCTGGGAGGCTATTTGCCTAAGCTGTTTTCCTACCTCGCCCTCCGAGACCTCATCCCCATATCCTGTTGCAACAACTCCCAGGTGGCCTCTTGAATGACCCACGTCTGCTGGCTAGCTGCTAATACACATCCATAATTACAAACAAGGGAATTGAGGTAACTTTACGAGTGTCTTTAGAGATATCTTTCAAGTCTTCGCAACCATTTTACGTTGTCACGTTGCCTCATCTACTTCCTCCCTGGAGTATCATCTGACTTGTTTTTTTGTTTTATTTTTAAGTACTCAACAACAGTAGCAGTTAAGCAGAAGGGGAATAAAACCTTGAACTACTGAATTGAAGACCAGCTGCATAAATGGTGCAAAAGGAGTAAAAAAAAGAAAAAAGGAAGAGAGCGCTTAAGCTGTGTTGATGGGAGTTATTTATAAACTGTATTTTCTGTCTCCTAACAAAAGTGTGAGGGAGGAATAGAGGGAGGGGATTACAATGTTGTGGGACCACCTTTGTAATGCTAAATCCTATTCCTAATCTACCAGTATTGATTGGCCATCACAGGCAGCCTTTTACAAAACAGAGGATTGAGGGAGGAATCAGGGATTTCTGGGGGAAAACAATACAACACAAGGCGATCCCGAAAGGCCAACACTGGATAAAAACCAAAGCCAGCTTCCATGAGCCTGCGCAGAAAATAGAAATCCAAAGCTAATGCTTTCTCTCTCATCTACTGTTCCTACTCCAGCACAGGGGATAGCCTTAATCAGCAAAGCAAGACTGAGCTAAAAGAGAGAAACTGGATTTTAAATGAGCCTTCCTGCTCCTATTTTGGCCCGGAATTCTAGCTGTTGCCCTTTAAGAGTCTGATGGGTACAGTTGGAGGAAGAAGCCCAATCCCCTCTACGGTCATTAAAAGTGGTTTCTAGAAAACCATCCATCTGCTACTATCTCATTACAGCAGTGAGTTATGGTGGTTACGTTCCTAAATACGACGCTGGCAAACTGTCATCATGACCCTTGACACAGGAAGTGGACACAAGCCTGCTAATGACACCACAGTACGGGCAGAGGTGAGCGCTGCTTTCCCAAAGTTGGACTCAATACAAGCCGTGTTGCTGTTTGCATCATTAAGCCTCAGTGTTTATTGACCCAAAAAAAAACCTCTGTCAAGAAGCCCTCACTGCTCAGTGTCCATCAGGAAACCCACAACCCAATCCTCTTTCACCGCGCCAGGACTGAGATACGTCTTTGCCAAAACATAGTTAGGTCTGCAGATTTACCAAGTTTTGACTTGATAAACAGGAAATTGGATCAGTATTTCAACAAGTTTTGCATTCAAAGAATATTTCTCCGGTCAAACTGATAGTGTAAGTAAACGAAAACACATCAACTGGCTTGTTTTTTGAAGGGCTGGCAATGTTTTCTTTACAAGAGGAGTAGAGGAAACGTTCTGTATGAATTAGATTTATTGAGACCAGATTTGTATGAGTTAACACCATATATTGAGTCACAAATGTTTGTTAGAGATTTTTTTTTTTTAGTATTGCTAAAGTATTGCTTTCTTTCATTACAATTTTAAAACTTTTGTGATCATTTGTGTGAATTTGGTTCCACAGAGTCCCTTTTATAGTAGTTGATACTGGCTCAGCATCTCCTTAGAACTGGAACTAGAACAGGTGAGTCCAGCTAAAGCTGGTCCACCAAAGACATGTTATCTGGCCCCATTGATGGTCGACTCACAATTAAATAATGAAACTAATGTCAACATTTTTAGAATTGCGACAATTCAACGCCAACAACTGGTGCTGCATCAAGAAGCATCATCAACCCATCACCAGTATTATTTATAATTAAGATTGATTGAGCCTGAAAAGTCAATATCACAATAGGACTTTGTAAAAGCTTAATTGGAATTAGCTGCTCTTGTAATGTTGCCAAAAGGAACTTGACATTAGCAGTCTAAAAACTAACTTATGAACACATTCATTTAAAAAATGACAACTGAAACTTTCTTTATAAAAAATCTTCTTACATTGTCTCAACACCATTCCTGCCGAGACAACAACCGTAGTAGTAGAAGGGATGCCAGTGTTTGGTTTAAATCCACGAAGAATGTCTCACCACCTCTCTCACGCAGATAAGCAAACACACTCAGCCGCCAACAAACAACTTTATATGCATGCAGCAAAGGAATCTGAATATGCAAATATATAATGTAAAATTGAAAAACAACACACAAATACGTGGATGTAGTCTTGCTCATCACTCCAGGGTGTAAGGTACTTCGGTGTTGAGTGTATTTACCTAGGATAGAGATGAAATATACAGTACACTCTGGACTAATGAGCTTATTCTCTTTGCAGCCCAATCCCTCAAGCATAGCCAACATAAATATATTCACACATGCTCACATGTGTACACATTTAGAGCGACTATGCCCTCCCGAGCCTCCCTCAATTCCTACCTCTCTCTGTTGCTCCTACCACTTTTTTTTCCCAACATCACTTCTCCTCCTTCCTTCCTCATCATTTTTTCTTCTCTCCTCCCTACTTCCCGTTTTCACGTTCTCCCCGAGGCATTTCCCAGCGAGCCCGACTGATCCAGCGGCTGTTTGTTTGGATTGCGGTTGATAGGGTATGCGGATTCCTTGGGGCGCGCAGACGAAAGAGAGACAGATAGTGCAAGGCATACTCTATGTGGTGCAGAAAATAGTGGGAAAAATGGAGTGAGATCAATTTGCATCCGTGGACTTCAAGGTGCACCCTGCACCTACATCTCCATGAAGACATATACTGTTAAAAAACATGGATATCGGAGAGATAATAATGAGGCATCGGTAAACTGTTTATGTTCTGTAGACAGCCGAACATGAGGGATTCAAATGTTGTTTTTTTCACTTGGCAAGATAGATTTGCTGTTGGACTGAAGTGTTGCCAGTAAGTAGAGCTTGTTTTGTTTAGTCTAATTGTTATCTGTTTTGTTTTTTTCTTTTATTGTGTTGTGTTCCCTTTCCATGCCAATCCACCCCCCCTTGACAGATTAATGACACCTAGCTGGAAGTCCGTGGTGTCCGATCGTCCTCATGCCTATGCTGGAAATGTGGCCTCCCTATTGTTCCTCATATTATCTTGCGTTTTCTCTTGAGCATTCTTTTTTTTAATTTAGATTGTATTTTTAATTTATAGCTGGAATCAAACTGCAATCAGTTATCCTTCTTCTTCGATTTAAGCTTACCTGTTCCAGTCCGTGGTGTCAGATCGTCCTCATTCCGATGCTGGAACCGTTTGCCTCCCTATTGTTCCCCCTGTTCTTTTGTTTTGTCTAGAGGATTAAGCTTTGCTAGACTTAACATGTGAGTGTGATTTAATCCACTGCACGGTTTCACTTCCCATCCTGTTTCATTTACTGCCCTGCCCTTGTGACGACAGCTTCTTTTTTTTTACAAGTCTATCTTTTAGTTTACCCTTTTTCTTCTTCTGAGTGTTCTTGCCTGATATTGCTGCCAAACATTCAGATCAAGGTGCCCATTTCAACACTTCTCAATCGCTTTAAGCGCACAATACATCAGGTTTTTTGAAATAAAGCTCAAAAGCACTGCACAGAGATCAGTATGGAGTCAAAATGATCTGATGTTTTTTCTTTTTTTTCTAAACATTTTCACATAACCCCAGACTTGCTCATCCAAGTGTGAGCAGGCAGGTTAACACTGTCACACACCATCCGAAAGCATCAGTTCATTAAACTATGTTGTAAACAGTGACATGCTTCAGTATTTTTCATAGATAGTGACCAAGGCGAAGATTAAGAGAACCCAGAGTATAAATAGCTTTTGTGGCAAAAACAAACAAACTGTTATCTCGTGAAGGAAACAAACACATTAAACGGAATATCCCATGGACAATGTCAGCGGTGGCTGCACTTCTGTTTGTTTCTGTCGCTTGTAATTATGGGAGAAAAGGGGGGCAGGCAAGAGTTAAAAAGTCCAGCCAAGGCAGAGGACACAGAAGACAAAATGGGGAACACACGAAAGAAGTCCATCATTACAAACCCATTTGTTCTAAAATGTGTAAAAGGTTCACAAGATGACCTGAGTTAACAAAAAAAAAAAAAAATGCTCATCCAATTACTCATCTTTTTTTCTTGCTCAAATGGACACTGATAATAACCCCGGTGTTTCAGAAACGTGAGGCACGCACCTTGAAAATGGGATAATTAAAGCAATAAGTTGATAAGATTCCTATCGCTGGGTAAATTGGATCTGCTCTAATGAGAAAGTACAATGACTCACTAGGATGAGACATCAACAGAGAGAAAAAATAAGAATATTCGGGGCCAGGAGGATTAAGGTGTGATGGACAGGGTGAATGCAAACGAGGGGAAGTGTGTGTGAAGAGAAACTACATAGTGAGTATTGATTTAACCTACCTTTCTCCGCATGTTAAACACGGCTCTGACTCTGAAGGGTACGTTTGCGAAGGAATGTGGGCGAGTTGGTAGGGTTGACTTTGTAGGTGTCCAGCAGTGGCCCCAGGGATGGACTATTTAAAGACAGGGACGGACAGCACAGTCTCCCTCTTGACTCTCAGAAAGAAATGAGGAGAGAGAACTGGAGCAGGATGTATTTTGTGTCCTCCAACGCCGGCAAACTCATTTCGTTGACTCTATTCTTTCGCTCTTTTGTTCCGCGTCGTGCATCACTTTTTCTAAAAAAGTCTGCTGATTTTGGATTATTTACTTAGAAAATGCTTCATAGGAGGAAAGTATTTCAATGAATGTATGTTAATTTACAGTATATATATTTATTATATATTTTAAATGGTGACAAATACTTAAATAATCCTTTTTTAACTCATCTATTTCACATTCCAGCATAGTGTAACAATTTTATCTAAAAAGATTTCTGTCAATATTGAACTTACACCTGGAGAAAAAAATGAAATCTCTTCGTGTAAAATCACAACTTAAAAAACACTCACTTGAGGTGTATTTTTACTTGCTTTTCTGCTATATCTCCGCACTTCAACTTTGAAAATAAAAAAGGTGTTAACACTACTTGAATTTGAGAGATCTGGCATAAGTGTGACGTTAGTTACACAATGAATTTCTACACAAATATTAGCTTTAGCTAAAAAAAAAATGTCATCTCAAGTTGTCACAGAAAAAATGTTTCAATCAATTTTATATTCTCTGCCTCTGAACCTCTTCATTTTCCGAAGACTCTGAAACTTCAACCCGTCGCCTTCTTTTGAATCTATTTTAAAAACATACGTTTACAGACTGGCTTTTACCTGACGTCTCCTTTCAACTCTTAACTGGATTAATCTAAAAAATGTTAATCTTAATATAGTTAGAATTTATATCTTATTGTTTAAATGTAATTTATCTTGTTGTATATGATTTTATTATTGTCCCGCTTTAATCGTACGGTGCCATTTTCAAACAACTGATCGTCTAAAATATGCCGTATAAATACAATTGATGTTAAATATTATTATTTAGCGTTGTTGTTGTCGAACCCAAGTCGACACCGAGTGTACGTGTAAAACACAAGCAGATCAATATCACACCAAACACATGTTTTTTTTTTTATCCCGTACAAGGGCAGGCCATGTTAAATCCCGACTAAAGTGACTCATTAGCTGGACGGGTGTATCAGAAACGTTGTGTGTGCGCTCCAGTGTGTCACTTGTGCAAGTACTAACCTGTGTGCCCCTGTGGCCTCACCTAGCGAGAGTGCCATGGCTCGTTACACCGGCTAAGATGATAGGGCTTGACATCTATTTACCGAAGCCACGCAAACACACACAGACACAAACAAATGGCCCACTTTTGCCAACAGCATCCCCTCTGGTCTTTTTACTACTCCTACTCTCTGACTCTCTTTCTTCCATTAGATCCCGGCCCCCTTCATGTGTCTTTTTCATCCCCTCGGTGCCTCCATGCTGGTCTGAAACGATTAGTGTCATACCTTGCTATGAGGTTTTAAACAAGGGGGAGGAGCCTCTTTTCACTACTTTACAACTGCACTCTCCAAAATGAAAATTCCTTGAATGTTTACATCGTCTCCACACGTGAACACAGAACATATGTATCATTTTACAGAACACTCCAGGTAGGACATTTTATAGTTTTAATTGCACCTCTTGCTGCTGCGACCTGGTTGCTGTGGTAACAGTTTTCCTTTTCCCTCTGTATTTAAATGCACCATGTCTGTAGCTGTGTCTCAAATCGCATTCTTGCGTAGTAAAACTTAGTATTTTTAGTGCATAAGTGCGTCTCAATTCTTAGAACGCGAAATGTAGTGCTCCATGCCTGCCAGCAGGTGTTGATATTGTTCCTACAGCTTGTTGAAATCATTGTTAAATAGTAGTAGAAGAAGAAGCTGTCGCGTCATTTCCTGTTCCAGTGTTTGATTTGAGACATACTATCTGTGGAGAATTAGTTACTAGTTAGTACGTATACCATCCTGATGCATACTAACCATTGCACTAAAAGTAGTATGCCATTTGAGACACAGCATGTTCGTCTTTAAAGGTAGATCCGCTGATGCTTAGTGGTGGAGATAATGATCATTTTGGAAAATATATCTAAATAAAGTCTGGACGAATACTAAATTAAAATGGAAATAATTGTGATTAAATAGCATGAATCATTGTACATGTAATATAAAGGCTGGTAAATGTATAAAGGTTTTAGCCCACATCATATACTACTTGTTTTAAGTGGCTAAAAGCCAAGGAAAGAAGAAAAGAAGGAATAAATATGTCATTATGCCATGACATGTTATAACTGGGCTGAATAATAGTTATTTAAAGTGTATGAAAACATAAAATATAATAAAAGTCATGGTTTAAAACAATATTTGATGTATTTCAAAATTATTTTGAGGAGATGGAAATCATATTTTGACCTTGTGAGGGCTGCATAAAATACAGGTAAAGGACTGCTCAGGTCTGTTTTATCCTTTAATAAAGAGCTGAGAATCCCAGAATAGATAAACATCACTTATCCTTAAAAGCCTGTGTGAAAATAATCTATTAAAGTTGATCCTTTTCAGATGGGTTTGTCCATATATTTAGTTTTTCTCAATCAAGCTCCACAGGATAAACAGACATTGACCCAAACGTGACCAATCTATGGTGGAGAAAGAAAAATAAATCCATAGCGATGACTCGAGCGTCACAGTGTGAGACCAGCAGCTTAAACAGGTCAGCGCTGTCGAGGTCTGCATTTTTCAAAAATAAAGAATCAGTCATAAATGAGTCCTCTGACACCTTCGAATTACGCCGACAGACAGCAGCGACCTTTGCAAACTGCTGTCTGCCACGGATCCATGGGAGAAAGATGGAGAGCAAAGTCTAATTGAAATTTCTCAACTCTTTCTCAGAGTTCAGTAAAACTCCGGGGGAAGCGAAGATGAAGACATGAGATGGTTTTGTTTTCTGAAGGTTGCTGTTTTCTGCAATGTTTATGTACGAAACTAGGTTGCCGCCGGAAGGAAAAACAACATGGATTCTTGAATTGTTTAAGGGGATGAGGAAACTAAACAAGGTTAAAAGATCACAAGGTTCTTAAACAATTAAGAGACTACATGTATGTGCCTTGAAATCTCATTAAACATTTGTAATCTAAGGTCCAACAGAGTCCGTCACCTTGAGAGTGTAAAGGATTTCTTTTTTCGAGATGCTATGCATTTGAATCACTTTCTATTCAGAAGTTGGTTACAAATTCACTCACGGTAAGTTTTAATCAGAGTATTTTCATTGTAATTTCAGTTTTCTTTGATGCTCTTCTTCTTTAGCACAGAAGTCAAGGTTGCGATTGGAAAAACAATCAGACTTAAACAAAAAGTTGAATGTTTGTTTATAATATTGTAATTTGATTGTGTCTTTTTTGAGTTGCAGAAATGTATGTCTATATGATGACTAGAGCCTAATTTTCTTAGCTTGAAAGACAAAAATGAAAAGCGTAAAACAAGTCTGTATTTTTAGCTTGTTTCTAGGGAGCTTGCACAGGATTTATCCTGAGACCAGGAGTTTATGCTACATATAATCTTAAAATATACTTAAAAACAACTATTTTTAATGTTGAAATTACATTACAGATTATGAAATTATGGAGATATTCGGATGTTTTAAGTGTGTCTTTTTGGATAAAGGAAGTGATCCCCGGTTTTGACCTTTATATAGACGTTCATTTTTGCCTATAACTCAAAAAAGAAAACGATTATTTGGAAAATAATTCCAACCCTTAGTTGAAAGAATATTTAAATTTAAAAGTATTTGCATATGTTAGCTAAGCTTATATACACTGGGCGCCTCAGTAGGTCACAATAAATCCCTAATATCCCACATGTATTTCCCCAAGTGATCGATAAAGTTCTATTTATCGGTCTTTCTATATTAACATGAACATTGATGTCTTTTTATTTTAAGTGAACTTTCAGGTGGGCCATGAGTTTGCCGGAACTTTTTTTTATTAGATGTTGTAGATAAAAGATGTTGTTACTGCCGCAAAGACACAAAAATAGGTTGTAAAGATCTGAATAATATAAAAACGTTTCTTGTTTTTTGTTCAAGTTATTTAAAGGTATATTTTCTATCCCAGATATCAAGAGTTCACATTTTAATGTACACAATTCAAGGGGTAGCTTTACACATGCCCCTGCCGCGGAAGACTTTCTACTTGATGGAGTGGTGCAGTTATCAATAAAGATGCTCAAAAGCACTCAACCCAATTGCTTTGATGTCCCTGGTGGCACATTCTGTTACTGTCTTTTGGCCGCTATCATCCTCTCATGTGGCGGAAGATCATATCGTGGGAGCGCTGAGCCCGGGGTTTGACAGTGAAGGGCATCGTCAGAGGTGATGGGAACCAAAAGTTCACAAAAAAAATAGAAAAACGAATGGATTCTCAAAACAACCGCACCAACGTGTGCATTAATGCCCATAGAGAGGGTACAGGACGTGCACTGGCGTGGGCTCGCACCGCTTACTCATCCCGTATCCTCTCCCTCGTGCACACCGAGACACAGACACGACGCAAGACACACAATGTATCTGTGCTCAGCCATCGTCGAGGTCAAAGAGGCTCTCAGTTTCTCTCACATCATCTCAAATGCTCGCTAATTACCGGGAGTTGATGGGTATTATTGTACCAGCTCTAATTGCTGGAATCGTCCAGAAGGATTCTCTGTCACTTGCACATCCTCAAAGGAAGGATTAGTGTTCCAAACTAGAGTGGGAAGAGAGAAAAATAGTGCCACAAATTGGGGATCCACTGTCAGCCCGGCTAATTATCCCAGTTGAGAAGTGCAAGCTTCATTTCCCAGACTCACGTCGAAGGGAATCATTTGCGGCGACCTCATCGCTGACTCGATGAGAAGAAACATTACATCCATAATATCATCTCCCTCCTACCCCCCACAACTTTTTTTTTTCCCCCTCAGCTCATTCCGTCGAGCTATTGCGAGCGACTATGAAGGGTAACCATGGCAGCAACACGTCACGTCGATACAATTGTTAACCTTACCCGGGAATCCTGACACTGCAACTCTTTTTATGCGCACTTATATTCTCCTAACACTGTTAGCTTGAATCGCTAACTGCCGTTCCACCAAGTGTGGCTTCATCTCAGCAAGGTTAGAGCCGGGGCCATGGCCGTGATCAATGCTAACAAGATTAGCGACGGGCAGGCATCCATCTGTGGGCCACTCTTGCAAAGGTGCTAGTAACAGGCTCTCTTTCCCATCACTGAAGCGCAGATATGGACCTGAGTGAAGACATGCGTGCAGGTTAACATGGAGCGGCACATGGACCATAATCCATTTAACACTGTAAACAAGCAGGGAGGAGACATTTACTGCCAGAGAGCTCAAGTAATATCCAGTATATCACCTCCCTGTGAGCTCAGGCCACAACGCTGTCCTTTCAAAAAAAGAAAAGAACACGCCTTCACTCAACCGCCGTCATGACAGTAAACACATTTTAATGACGCGCTGCTAATAAAATATGGTTTATGTATTTGGTTTGTAAGTAAGTAAGTAAGTAAGTAAGTAATTGTTATTTATATAGCGCTTTTTAAGACCAGGGTCACAAAGCGCTTAAACAATCAAAACAATACTCAATAAAATATATACTTTAAAGGTCAAGATAATACTGAGAACACAACAGGAGTTCCAGAAAATCAATGAAAAGTCTAAACAAATAAAAATGTTTTCAGATAATTCTTGAAAGAGTCAGTAGACTCCATCAAGCGCAAAGAACAACAGCCTGGAAAGATTTTTCTCCTCTGGTCCTGAACCGTGTGCGAGGAACCATCAGTAGATTCTGATCCACAGACCTCAGAGCCCGAGCTGGTGTGTAAGTCTGGATCAGATCACTGATGGAAGGTCTGACCATGAATAGATCTGAGTAAGAACCAGAATTTTAAAGTTGATCCTGAAAGAAACTGGAAGCCAGTGAAGAGTTTTAAGGATTGGAGAAATGTAAGTTCTTCTACTAGAGCGGGTCAGAATTCTCGCTGCAGAGTTCTGAGACGAGACAGATCCTTCATTTTTTTCATTTTGTTTTGGATTTTGTTTCAGTATCTCAATAATATGACCCCATTTAATCTTTTGAAGATCATAGTAAAGTATTAATTTTTTTTTCCCAAACCGACTTACTAATTGAATGATTCACCCACTGATGGGAGTAGGCTGCGACGCAGCACTCTGGCTCACTATCAGGAGCCATCGGGTTGAATTGTCTTGCTCAGGGACAGACGACACAATCGGATCCAGAAGCTGGGATTGAGCCCTTCTCAGGCAACAAGCCAACCACTGTACCGTCTGAGCCAGTAATGGGTTAATGAGGTTTCACAGAACATATAAAGAGGTATCGTGATACAGGGTCTTCATTTCAATCAACCACTAGATGGTGCTCTCTTGTCCTTTTAAATATTTAGGCCCGGATGTACTATATTTGATGAAGCCTGGAATGACTCAAACTGAGAGTGCCATCTAGTGGTCTTTCAAAAAGAAGACACTGTATCATGATACATCATCAGTTGTTCAAACCAACACCAATAATAATCATAAAGCCCCATCTATTAATATTTGTATTATATAATAATTATAATTATTAATATTTTGTAATATTTATCATTAGTATTATTACAGAGGTAGGAAAACCACCACAGTTGGTAAAATATGTTGTTGTTATGAAAATATCTGATCAAATTTTTTTGTTGTACAAAAGCAGCTTCACACACTCTCACGACAGCGATGTGGTTTGAATCCCTGACTGCTCCGTGATAATCCACAGGCTTTGTGTAAGGGTTACAGAAGGGCACGAGGACGAGGGGTCAGACGAGGTTAGAAACTCATTTATGAATCGTTGACATTTAAACAGCACACTTGCTAAGCTGTTGGATTGACTGCGCCGGCTTTCTGTCCTGCTGCTCACATCACAGTGTTTGACCGTCAGTTTCCATGTGAACAACTCGCACTGATTTTTTCCCTGAGTGTAAAAAGTGAAGGGGATTAAGATCGGACAAATAGACATAAGAAGATAAAGGAAATCTCCTGCACACTCTCCTTTGATTCCGGATGTCTTTGTGCCTCAAACAAAATGGTTCCACTTAAAAAATAGAAGCAAACCGGGGGGTGGAATCTTAAAATCTTTATTGGTACTCTTAAAAAAACCCACTCGGAAAAGAAACAGCTGTCCCTGCTCTAAAAGGAAGCAAACCATAAAGGTGACAATGCTGACCTCTGCACTAATGCGCTGGTCAATGTTTCTCTTGAAATATTCAAGAAAACCTCTTCAGCCTTTTATTTATGGCTGCGCTCCACTTGTCAGGACGACGGCCTTGCCTGAAGAAACCATCCTCCTCTATCCCGTAGTGACACAATTAGACGCCTGAATATCATTTGGAGGTGGATTTGGGTGCGGGGAAAGCAATCGCAAATGGAAAAAGTATTACTATAATCTTTCTAAACAGGTGGAAATGGACAGGGAAAAAAATAAACCAATATCGTGATGAATACAAAACTTCTTGACAAACAATCATAGAGCTCCAAATATGACTAAAATCTACCTTCATCTCTAACAGAATATGAGGTAAAATGAATGTTAAAATATATTTTTATATATTTATTAAGTATTACATTTTCAAATCACTGAGGGCATCACTAATGTAGGATTGTGACATTGTATACAGATAGTACTGAATCCCGCATTAAAGTTTATTTCATTATAGCTTACACTAGGAAGAATGGGCTGTTTTGTCTCTATCTTGTGTTGACCTTTTAAAGAATGTTAACTGAGTTTTGTTTGTATTGTTTAAGCGCTTTGTGACCCTGGTCTGAAAAAAGTGCTTTACAAATAATAGTTACTTACTTACTTACAAAAATAATTACTAATACATGTATCCAACACTGTAAAAATATACTTAAATCTGTCAAAGCTTTAAAGTGAATGGACAAGTTCATAGTTTAGTTTTACTCTCAGGAGCATCAGGTGACCCAGATGAGTGAAAATAAGCGATTGTGTTGCTGCAACTCTGCTGCCTAGTGACGACAGCTGATGATGTATCATGATACAGTGTCTTGATTTTTATTTTTGCCATTATTTGCTTCATAACATTTGGCTCTGATCTACTAATTCAATGAAACCTGGCATCAGTTTAGATGAAATAATTCAATCAAGACACTGTATCACTGATACATCATCCGCTGTTTCATGAGGCCTCATCAAACCATCACGACTCGTGGCCCACCATTCTGAACATCTCATGACAGGCAATGTATAGAGTTCTATGTTTATTTTAAGTCAAGGCGGAGCAGAACTTTCCTTCCACAAGACACGTGTCATCATAGATGATTGGATCCTAATTGCATACACAGGCAAGTTTGGCGCTAAAACTGGCTATTAAGCACGAAAACCCCATTTTCAATTTGTCACTGGAAAACATTAAAAATGTGGCAACTGTGGATGATCATTTGCTGGATGATTTTGCTCTAATAACATTCCAACAAAACTTGAGAGTGGAACAAAGGGGGGTACATAAGGGAGGGAGATAAGCCTCGAGAACAAAGAAGTATTCGGTCTCTTCCTCTCCGTGTGTCTGTGACAATTGGCAGAGAAATGTTCTTTTTAATTATTCCTCATACGTATGCACACAGCTGCTTGGACACTCACAGCCATGAAAACACACATAAGCTGTCAAGGAAATATATATTAAGTGAATGATTGAGTGTGTGGTTATGAGAGCAAATGACGGTTTATATTTATACAAATAGTCAGGGTCAGTAAGGACGATTGGGCCAGAAAAAAAAAAGTATTTGCATGATAGCAATTAAAAAGTTGACCAAGAAGTGATCATGTACTAAAAGTAGAGATGGGTCGATGATAGAGATGTGTCAATGAGGCCTCATGAAACAGTTTCATAGTGAAGTCACTGTGTCATGAAACAGTTTCATAGTGAAGTCACTGTATCATGAAACAGTTTCATAGTGAAGTCACTGTGTCATGAAACAGTTTCATAGTGAAGTCACTGTGTCATGAAACAGTTTCATAGTGAAGTCACTGTGTCATGAAACAGTTTCATAGTGAAGTCACTGTGTCATGAAACAGTTTCATAGTGAAGTCACTGTGTCATGAAACAGTTTCATAGTGAAGTCACTGTGTCATGAAACGGTTTCATAGTGAAGTCACTGTGTCATGAAACAGTTTCATAGTGAAGTCACTGTGTCATGAAACAGTTTCATAGTGAAGTCACTGTGTCATGAAACAGTTTCACAGTGAAGCCACTGTGTCATGAAACAGTTAAATAGTGAAGTCACTGTGTCATGAAACAGTTTCATAGTGAAGTCACTGTGTCATGAAACAGTTTCATAGTGAAGTCATTGTGTCATGAAACAGTTTCATAGTGAAGTCACTGTGTCATGAAACACTTTCATAGTGAAGTCACTGTGTCATGAAACAGTTTGTAAAATAGCAAAAGAGTTAAAAATATGGTTTTGGAATGTACATTTTAAAACGTTTTTTTTTCTAGATTAACAGTCAAGATCAAGACACAACCAGGACTGGAGATGGAAGACACCAAAAGTGAAGAGAAATACTTTTCAGATTGAAATTGAGACCAATAAGAAATAAAGTTTGTATATTTGGAGCGTTTAAAATTAGCAGAAAAATAACCGTCATAGAGACAACTGTTTGAATCCAAGAGAACTCAAGGACAAAGCATGACCAAGATCGAGGATGAGTACCTACAACACTGATGTATATTATAAAATTAATGAGAAAATGTATGCTTTGTTTGATTGAAAGTCTGTGTAAAAATTCAGTAGCGAAAGTGTTTTTTGTATCTTTGCTGCACATTCTTTGTTTCCTATTATCCGGTGGCCTATTCACCTCATCAGCACTTCAAATTAAAAGTGACACACTTTCCTGCTTGACTACACACAGGCACACACAATTAATCACAAGAAAAGAGTCTGCTCTTATTGCATAACACCTTAAATCCAGTCAAATACTGTAACTGCTCCACATTTTCTCCCTCGCTTTCGGTTATCACCTTTTGCACTCCTAATGCGACCTAAAAAATCCCCTGAAAATGAATGTAAAGTCTTCATTTTCTTTCATGAACTGAGCCCACTGTCACCACATTCCCTGCCTCAAATACCTTCCCAAATTGCTTTATCCTCACGCAGACATGAGCCTAAGAACATGAGCGTCGTGAGCTTTGGTCTTTTTTGGAGGTGAGCGGGATTAACGCATGTATATACTGCGCTGGATTAAAGACTTTGATACTAATGAAAGGTCCTGACAGAAGCATTTGGAGAATTGGTCAACAGTCTAAGCCTACATAAGTCCTCTTAAGAACACAGTGAGGTGAAGGGAAAAGGCAGGGGTAGCAATAATATTAATAACTCAAAAGAAAGGGGGGAAAAAGCGCAATCAATCCAGAAACCATCTGTTCGTGGCAGTTATAATCTGTAGTTGCTTTTGATTAAGATCAAACCTTGCTCAGGGCTTGAGAGTTATTAAATCTGGCTTTATCTTTATTTTATTTTCCTCTTCCAAATGAAGAAGATGAGAGATTAAAGAAGGGGGGTGGGTCTCTAGAGCAAGGTGAGTGTTACACCAGCGTGCGTATGAATAAACGTGTGTACATTTTGTGCGCCCTTGCTGTGTCTGCACAGGGATTAAGATGATTTATGTCGGGCTGACCCGACTTCAGATTCACAGCGTGCGGGAGGATGGAACCATAATTTATCTCAGTTCTCTCACTTGTTTTCAGACAGGAATCAAAACCAAAAGTCCTTGGGTAAATATCTTGACAGCACTTTGGCCTTAAAAAATGAGTGCAAACTTTGAAGAATTTATTCAGGAACATAAAGAAAGAAAACCAGCTCCTGCAAAGACTGTCTGTACACATTGTCCATATTGTCAGTAGCAAATAAAATGTACGGCCTGTTTGAGCGTCAAACACTGGGCACTGTTTCGCTCAAAGGACGGATGCCTGCACAAATACATGACTAGAAACATGATACAAGTCTGGTGCTAAAACAATGTTTTGAAATCAATTTGAAATTTGGGTTTAGCCGCCAACCATCTGGGAATCTGGAAAATACAACCCAGGCTTGCTTCCCTGGATGTTGAAAAGTGGTGGATATTCTCAGAGCTCCTTCTAAATAGACTAAGATTGAATGTTTTCTGTCGGCACCGGCCACATCTGTCAGGAGCTGAGCACATGGAACTGATTGATTCGATCAACCTCTTGACCTCTTCCCAGTTGTATCCATAGTTATCAACGTGTTTGTGTATTTAAAAGAAGTGTGTGTATGGGAGTTTGTGTTTCTAACATGTCAACCTGTCTTAGATAATCCTGATTGAACCATGATTGCTAAAGACATTTAAAACTAAAACGTTTTTAATACCAAAGAAGTTGAGGCTATCACTTTTCACTTTACTTAACTTTTAAAAAAATAGAAAAAAAAACATTATCAGAGTAGAAAACTGTGTGGGAGGCATTAAAAGATGTTTTGCATTTTGCTGTCACGCTTATGTGACAAATTATACAGGGGAAAAAAGAAGGAAAAAACACCAATTAGAAGTTTAAAACTGTCCAATTATCCCATCATTTTACTCCTGAAGCATTCCGTTGGCAGAAAAAAAGTTGAGACTAAAATGTACAGGTGACTCATAAGGAGGGACGGTTGTCCAGACCGTGACTGACTTGAGAGTGGTCTCAATACTAAAAAAAAAGAAATTGATTCATGAAGCTTCGTCAGCACACCACTAGAAAATAGAGATGACATAGTCAAAGCTAGTGTTATATTGATGAGGCTTCATGAAGCCCTACCTTTGTATATAAAACTCTCTTCTCTTTATTTAATATATTGCTCTAAACATACATTGAAACTGTTTCATGAAGCTTCGTCATCACATCGACTAGAAAATCATCCTGACAAAGTCAAATATATTATTATTAATTCAAGTATTAACGCTGTTATTTAGGGACAGTAAACAAAGTCTTCATTCAAAAGGTGAGGCTTTAAACCAACTTAGTATTAATGTTTAAACCTGTTAAACATCTTAACATGACCAAAGAGTAATTTACTATCATTATAAGTGATTGATATTTAGAAATTATTTTCCCACGTCCCATTGTCTATTCAGGGAAATGTAATTGTCCAAAATGAAATACAGTAGATAAATCCAACGATAACAAAAACAGTAACAATAACGAATATAACAACAGCAGTAAACAATAGAGGAATACAATGTTATTTATTTTACCATTAGGCAGGATGAAGACTTTATTCTACGTGTACTTGAATGCAGCATTTATTGGCAGAATGATCCGGTTCCTTGTGCTCTTGATGGTATGAGCCTACTCGGATGGTGACAAGGACACGTGAAACCATCATTTGGCGAGATAATGATAAGGTAGAAAACTGACTGAGGCTCTTGTGAAAAAAACACTGTTGCTTCAAACAACAAATACCTTCGTTGACTGTTGCTCATTATAGATTTTTCACTCAAATCAAATCCTCCATCCCCCGTGGAGACACTTCAGTGACTGGTTCTGCAAAGCTGCTCTGCCCCAGGGTTTGTTTAAGCCACTGACAAGATAAATGCTATTGCCCGAGCCTTCAAGGTAGCCATTAGTCTGCGGGCGGGACGGCAAACAAAAGGTGCAGGAAACAAAGAGTCGCACACTTTGCTCTAAATGCTCAAAAACAGGTGTGCCCCTGGCACATTTGTTCAGAGGGTTAATCTTTTTGTTAACCCTCCAGGAAGGAGAATAAAAACATAGCTCACCTGGACCCCCCCCATCCTCCCATCCCCACCACATTTAGCTCCATTGTTGCGTCCCAGTGTCTTGTTACCTCAGCCGCTGATGTGTTTTGGCTCTTAAGGGGACCTTCTTTTGTGGATTAAATGGATGGTTTTGACGGCCACTTTAGCATTCCTCACAGGAAGTTGAGTCTAAGCTCATCATCGTGGGAGCCTTGGCTTTGTTTTGATTGCCGTATTATAACAGGCCGAAAAGACAGCAGCGGCGTTAAGTGGCGCACATTATCACTGTTTTTGTTTTGTTTCTTGGGACAGGGGGGTGTTCTTGACTGGGGGACCTCCAGGCGGTAACAAGAGGGTTACATACATTCATGTTTTGAGTTGAAAACAAGCCAGAGGATTAAAAAAAGGAGCCATTTGGGGAAATGGTAAGTGTAACCCCAAAAACGTGTATGCGATTTTGTGGACTATAATCACACTTTTGACTGGTGCCACGGCTTTTATACTTAAGTCAGACATGTATATTAAAAGTACAGATCCGTTAGAAAAGCTTCTGGACGGAGAGAACAATTGTTGAAGGACGTGTGGCTTTTAAAAGCCTTTAACTTGATAAGCTCCAAAGGTCTAATTTAGTTTAAAACCTTTCTTGCCTCCTGCCTATTCACGCTACCGTTAAGGAGTAGCTTTTAGCCCTCAGACGAACAAGACAGAGCAGTTCATGGGGGTCATTTTGAGCCTAAGACAAGCTCTGTAAGACCCCCTAGACTGACTCATATGACCTTTATTCTGTTGATATAGAAGATATATAGGGCAAACAAGGCTTATATACCAGTATCTGCTACTTCCACTACTCCTGTACCACTGACAACTTCAAAGGCAAATGCCAACAACAAAATCAAAATCAATCAAGTAAGTAAGTAATTATTTATTATTTGTAGTGCCTTTCTAGACCAGGGTCACAAAGCGCTTGAACAACCAAAAGCGATACACATTCAAAAAGACAAATAAGACAAACACAGCAGCCCGAGAAGATTAGGAAAAAGTCTGCACAAATAAGAATGTCTTAAGATGTTTCTTGAAGGAGTCAGTAGATCATCAAAGACAGAGATGGTTCCAAAGCTTAGGAGCAACAGTCTGGAAGGATTTCTCTCCTCTGGTCCTGAAGTTCAGGAACCATCAGTAGATTCTGATCCACAGACCTCAGAGCCCGAGCTGGGGTGTAAGTCTGGATCAGATCACTGATGGAAGGTATGACCATGAATAGATCTGAAAGTAAGAACCAGAATTTTAAAAAGGATCTTGAAAGAATCTGGCAGCCAGTGAAGAGATTTAAGGATCGTGGAAATGTGAGTTCTTCTACTAGAGCAGCTCAGAATTCTCACTGTACAGTTTTGTATTAACTGCAGGCAACTGAGAAAACTCCTTCTTCAATCATATTCTGAAAATTACCAGCTAAAAAGAGAGTTTGCAGTGAACAGAAAACGTGTAAGGAACTGGCTGAATAACAGTTGATAATCTAGGGATAAAAGCTAGATGTCCACAGCTTGAGGAACAAGTTCACAAATACTTCTTGAATAACTTGATGCTAGAAGAGTCTTGTCAAGGTTTACGTCTCCAAAAATAATGTACTGTCAGATTCCTCTTTATTAGTTTATTTGAAGTAAGGATCCCACGATTTAACATAAACACACAAGAAAACGTATGTTGTGGTTTTATACTCGTCATCACGATCTAAAAAGTAGTTCGCGTCCGGCTCTCCTCAAACTGAAAAAACACACATGACCTCTTCCGGACAAGTTCATATGAATATATTATTTAAAATAAATAACCCACTAGCTTATGTTAAAAGTAAACGTTTCGATGAAAGCCTTAAATCAATTACTTTCATATACACTTTTTAAATACGTTTAAAAATGTGTTTTTTTTTTCTGAGAGAAAAATGAATTTATTGTTTTTATTATTACAAGTAAATTGTTGCCTATATTCTTAACTGCTCAGCAATGGTATATACGTAAGAGTTTATGTAACATACGTTGTGAGCAGCGACAGACGAAGACGAACGAGGACTAAAACTAAATGGGTCAACAATGCTTAAGCAAGCAGCTTCACGCTCACAGGGGGGAAGCAGGAGGAGTGTAGATATTGGTGTCGCGCTCACACACACCATTTCCTATTTCTTTACGGTCACACACACACACATACAGCAATTTCATGGCTGTGCGGATAGTTGGGTCTATGTTTGTCTTAAGTAGGGTGAGCTCTCAGCCTTCATAAAACATGCATGCTGCTAATGCTGACTGTTATTCCGCAGGAAGAGAATCTACTTGGCAGTCGTGAGGGAAACAGGTTGAAGCGTCTGAATGGACAGGCCATCGTGGAGCCAAGAGATCAGTGGAATTGCTCTGATTAGAAATGCAAAGACATCATTTTAAATGTAATTATCCTTTGCCAACGAACATTAAAACAATAATTAGAGAGATTGAATGTTATTTTTGCTCTTGTGTGGGTTTACTCCGGGCACTCTGGTTTCCTCCCGAAGTCCAAACATACAGAGGTTGATTGAGAACTTGGGTTAATGGTCTGTAGGTATGAGTGTGTGTGTTAATTGTTGTTTTGTGAGAGGCCTGCCCCCCTGAATAATCTGGGATAGGCTCCAACCCCCCCTGAAGGGAATAAGTTATAAAGAAAATGAATGAATAAATATATAAAATATATTAAAAAATAGGCAAAATAACAGTAACTTTCATTACAGGGGGAAAACATAAACAACAACTATTACAATTAAAAAATATATATATATTAACAATGTTCACTTGCAACATTAAAAAGCTTGTTTCATTTCCCAATGAAAAAAAGGGTTACATACTGTACATTTTTACCTAAAATTATCAATTTACTCTTTCCAGATCATTTTCCTTCAGTTATTTCAGGAAGTGTTATTGAAATCTTGAAGGTTTTAACTGATTTTTGATGCCCACAAACAGATGTAACTTCTTTGTCACAAACTAAAAAAAAACCATAAATATGAATATATGACCCACAACTATAAAACTCTCTATTAGAACTCGGCCTGATTTTAAACATAAGCTCAACACTAACAGTTTAAACGGTTCCATCTGGCCAACACTAAACAAATCTTGCAGGCACGTTTCATCCTCCAAGTCTCCCAAGATTCCCTCCCTCTAATGTCTAATCATATTTGACCCGGAGTAATTGTGTCCATAAGCGTAGCTTCTTGAAGATTTTATGGTGAAAAAAAAAAAAAGGTTCATAATGAAATTCAGGAGAAACTCAGGAGGATATTATTGCTGACGGTGGATGAAGTGGGCACATGTGAGCGAGCATTGAAACCCAAGGTGCTGTGTGAGTATCAAAGCCTTCTTTCTCTTCTCCGAGAGACCCACGGGTCAGATCACGAATCCCTCCAGCATCAGCGGAGCCAAAGGTCGCAGCCACTCGGTGACCTCTAACACTGATTTGCCGCGGTCCGAGCGGACGGTTCCCCCGGAAGTCTCTTTTCATTTCATTCCTTCGCTCTTCACCTCTCGCTCGTACTCCCCAGCTCCTCTCCCTGCCACCCCACCCTCTTCCCCATCTGAGACACATTAACTACGTCCTCAAAGAAAGAAAGCCGGAGAGAGAGAGAGCGGGAGGATAATCCCCCTCTCTCCATTGTTACATGCTTTCATCTATTTTTATAAGTCGAAGAGCGGCGGAGCAGAGGGGCGAGAAATGGGGAAGTGAAAATAAGTTCTGGTTCGTCCAGAGCTGCTGAAGACGTGAAGGCAGGCGCCTCATATATGAGCGGAATTATACCTCATTATCTTCGGTGCAGATGAAAATGAGTCCCGACACTTTAAGCAACATGTTTTTAAAGGACTGCGCACCCGACCGACTGCAGATAAACAGGATGTCAAATTCAACAAATAATACCAGCTAATTGCTTTCAATCAATGGCATCAGTCGGAGCCGCTGGCAGAGCGTCCTCACAAGATCTGCGTCTACAAGTAGTGCCAGTTGCAGCGTCGTGCCGGATGGAAATGAAGATGAACAAGCTGTCGTTGAAACGTGGATTACACGAGCGGCTGAGGCACCAGTTTACCATTTGTTTAATGTGCCTCGGCTGAATTCTTAGCTATAAAGTCCTGTATCCAAACGCACTTCAATCGATCCAGTCGGAATTGTGTTGGCAAATATGATGTTCCATTAATAGAAATGACACTTGTGGTCTATGGTGTGTCCGGTTGGGACCAATGTCTTTACTCTTACGTCACCGGGAAAATAAGTCGTAGAATTAGTGGTAGAATTCTTGGGTTTTGAAAGATATGACAATTTTACTTACATTTAAAAAACACAGAGAGGTATTTATTTATCTAATCCAAACTGGTTCCACTACTTAAAAACAATAGACTAAATAAGAACAAATAAACAAATCTACTGCAGTATAAATATAACCTCCTTGGCAAACGATTTATTCATATATTTTAACTAATAAATGTAAGATTTAGTTTGGATATGAGGTAAACTCACAACAAAAGCAGACGTAGAAAATAAAATAAAACTATTTCAAACCCTTCACTTACACTCACATTAAAAGCTGTTGGTTTTCCATGTACTCCAGTGAAATAAGATTCTTTCAAATGTAATCTATTGATAGTATGGTGTAAACAGGAAATCATTAAAAATTAAATATCAAGTAATCCTGTGGTCATTAAACGTTGTATTTTATACAATCCTCACGCCCTCCTGACACTTTTGAGTTAAATGTGCTTTTCGAAAAATGTTTCGTAACATGCTGTTTGTCTCTTTCAAAATGTCAGGGGTTAAGTAACAGGCAGACCCAAAGCTACAAATCCATGATGTGCCAAATAAACAGAAGGGGCCTGAAGGACCCGAAGCTGCATGCGTCAGCTTCTCCTCCAACACCAGCACCGGCAAAATGTACACAATATGCAATTTCTTCCTAAAAGGTCAAAGAGAGAGTCACTGCTTATATTAACACGGAGGAAAACACACACACAACACACACTCTAACAGCAGGGTTTATGACCAATTTTGGCAAAGTTTTTCTACGGAGAAGAAACATCTGCTGCAACAGCTGAATCTCGTCATGAAATGACAAAGTGCAGAAGAATGTTGATATTTTGATTCTGTAGAAAGAAACGACACGCACGAGGTTAAGACTCTCATCCTAAAAATAAAGAATATTTTGTAAAAATTTAAAAAGCTTAACCATTAAAAAGGGAATCTATCCGTACAGAAACGGTTTCCTTTGCTCTAGTTAATCTATGATTTAAAGCTTCTCCCGTTTTCTTCAGTCGCAGACCTTATGTAGATAACAAGTCTCCACTTATGGTTCGGATCAGGGGTCCCGGACCTTTTTTTGTGTTTGCACCAATATCAGCAAAATATTCACGGACCGACCTTCAGATAAAAACAGTAAAAATAAATCACATCGAGTTTGTTTCATTTTCACTGGTTTACAGGTTTATTTTCTGAGTAAACTTGACGTGTCAAGAGTCACAGGCTGATGTTACTTAAGAGAAAATAATACATCTTTCATCAGTAATAATACATAAAAGATGATTATAGTTATACTTTTTTATCCTAGTCTTGGGAAAGGTTTGTTTAAGTAAGTAATTTATATTTTTAGAGCACTTTTCCAGACCAGTGTCGGAAAGCGCTTAAACAATCAAAACAATACCCAATAAAATAAATACTTTAAAACATTAAGACAAACAACGAAGGGTTTATTATTTGGTGTAAACTCAATTTACTTGAGGGTCACAGACTAGTTAGATTAGATTACATAGACTTTATTAATCCCCCTGGTTTCCAGTTCACAGCAGACGACAGTTTCATAAAAACAAGAAAAAAGTGCAAATAAAAAGAAAAAGTGCAAAGGATGACAAAGTGCAAATATAAAAAACATTGATCGAAGGAACTAATGCAAAGAAAAGTGAATTCAAAATGACTGTATTCAAATAAAACCCCTTTAAGATAATAATAATCAATAGAACATAAATCATATTTTTTTTTCTTTTTAGAATGCACCATGAAGTGACCATAATAGCCTTGAATAGATTACTCCAAATGATCTGACATCCCTTTCCAAATGTTATTTTAATAAGTCGTAATCTAGAGAACAAGATATTCTCGGGCCACAGTGGAAACACTAATAACACCGTTCCGGGTCTTCTTTCCAGACCCAAGACTCTCTTAAAGAAGTCAATCAGGTTGGTAATCTAAAAACAGCGTCATATACGGGAGCGTCCGAGCCCTATGTGGCGATTAAATCCTTACTTTAAAAGGAGCAGAGAGCGGCGAGGGAGACTCGGGGAGGATGTGTTCGAGGCAAAACAAGAAGAAGACAAAGTGCCTTGAAGGGACGGGAGGACGCAGGGAGGCTTCGGCTGACTGCCTTTAAGGTGTTTAATTGTCTTCATCGACGGCCGCCTCGCCAGCTCTCCCTTAAAACACCGCGTCTGACATGGATACATCCGTCGATAAGTGATGATATCTCTAAGAAGAAGCAGCGTGGGGAGAAGGGGAGAAAAAAAAAGCGGTGGAAAGCGGCAGGAGCCTTCCAAACCAACAGCTGTCAGAAAAATTGATTTCATTCCCTACATAAGTAATGTCCGTGCCATTTGGAAACCAGCCAAGCTGCTAGTAGCTGCTTTGTTGCATCTAAAAAGGCACAAAATTCACATGGCGGCACATTTGACTGTAGGGCCCTCATTGAAAATGCATTCATGTCTCTGCGGTGGCGTGAAAGAAGAAGAAGAAAAAAAAGAAAAAAGAGCTAGTTCTCGCTCTGGCTTGAGAAGCTTCAGAAAAGCATCCTGATGAAATTACACAAATAAGTTTTGATCTATTTCTTCAGTTGATTCAAAAACACCTGAAAACATGAGCTCGGTTTAATATTTTTCCTCAATACATGTGGGTCACGTTTGAGTTTGTGTGGAAGTCTTAACGCATGCCAGCCCAATTCCTCACAAAGAAACTGTCCAACGCTGCTGTGATGCTTCTCCCGGTGCATCGGAGTTCGTAAGGCTGCTGAATGGCTTTTTTAATCTCCGTCAGGAGTGGGTGGCAGCAGCCTGAAGATACACAAAACACCACAGCAACAATTCCATTATCCACAAAGACCTACACATTGTGTGTGTCTCTCCACACACACATGCATCGCCACTTGTTTATTGCCGGAGCTGTTGCAAACAATTCTTTTTTATTTTTTTAAAAGCAAAAATAAGCTTTTGTTCTTCTACAAAAATGACAGCTTCTCCTGAAGTTTGCTGGTTTATTTTGCCTCTAGTTCATCCACAGTGCATATTTATGTCCCTTTGAATGCTGCCTCCATATCCAATTGTTCAATTTAAAGCACGGAAGAATCCTACAAGTATAAGGAATAACTTTTAAATCCAACCAGCGGCTGCATTACTCTTTATTCTTCCGTATCAACAACATCATCGTGATGCAGGATCAGATGTTTTAAATACTGATCTCTCCTCAAAGACAATGCATGATGGAATAACTGAGAAGAAATTAAATAAATACAGAAGATTTTCTGTATCTAAATGTACATTCTTTAAGCATCGTAAACACAGCTTGAATTAATTAACGATACAAGCCTGTGTGTGACAGTTTTATCGACTCCCAGACCACTCTGACAAAATATCTCTTTAATATACAACCAATTTGAATGAAATTAAACATATATAGAATATTTATAGAATGGCAGCCTCTTTTTAACGACTGTTAAGGGCCACAACGGGAGGCAAAACACTATTTAAATGACCTATATAGCCTATTTATCATATTAAATAAGCTTTTTTTTATGTAGTACTGGAAAAATGTGCCCATTTCTATTACCAATGTTCTTTTATGTCTTGAAACAATTCATAGTTTTATGTAGAGCTATGTTTACATTCATTCCTCGTGCCAGAAGTGGAGTGAAAGGATGATGTTATACTATGTTAATCTTTCTATCCTTTTTCTTTGTGTTCTTTCCTTCGATCTTTGTTCTTTATATTTGCACTTTGTCATCCTTTGCACTTTGTTCTGTTCTGTTTTTTGCTCTTTTTTTCTTGTTTTTATGAAACTATCGTCTGCTGTGAAATGGAAATCCCCATTAATTAATAAAGACAAATCTAATCCAGTCTAAGATAATTTTATCTAATCTAATATGAGGAATGGTGGGTTAAACCATTTTAACCAAAATCTAGAAAAAATGCAAGATTGGGGTGTAGGACATTGGGGTGTTAATAATGTGTTTCCAAAAAAAAGAAGTAAATTTTGGGACAACGAAATTTGTTGAAATTCCCCTAAGAGTGGGTCTTGGAAGGTGAGACATCTGCGGATGCCATTGGGCGAGGCCGGAGAGGATAGTACAGAACTGTAAATACGACACTCTGGAATTATTATCTGAAATCGTATCAATCATTTTCCCCTCAACTGCCCATCTTCTCAGCTACTAACCTCTTTCTTCATCCCTGTTTTTCCTTCAGTCCTCGTCTCAATCCACCATCAACTCTGACAAATCCAAGATAAGCGTAGAGCACTTAACTAGTTTGTGCACAAAAGATTTCCAAAACAAACCCTCCACCATGTTGCCACCGTCTCACACAAACACACCGCAAATGACGCGGGGGAAATTGGACCTACAACCAGCGCCCAAGCCACTCCGCTTTTGAAATATGAATGATTTTAATTAAACAAACTCGCGCTGCCATCTGGCCCTACGATTGGGTTTGCTTAATGAATGGATACACACAAGCACGCTCGCACTGCGTACACATTATTAACCAGGCCGAGCCGAATTCCAAACGGGCATCAATTCAGAAACAGTGACAAACAACAGCCATGGAGTGATCTGGAGAAGTGCTTCACAAAGCCTGGAGAGGATGCAGTGAAGCAGGATCGTGGCGTGTAAAAGATAGTTATTTGTTTTGACTAAAGATGTGTCTTTGTCATCCATGTATCCTTCCCTACGGGTCACTGTCTGTTTTTTTTTGTTTTGTTTTTTTTCTCCTTCGGTGAGTGAGAGGATCAGTCATCCTTTCTCCTCGCAGACAACATGACTGATAACTTCAGTGATGCAGCACTTGTCTGTCCTAGTCTGTCATCCCAGCTACGCCAACCTTAAATGATGATGTTGGTAATCCAACGGCAGAACCCCGAGATTTCTCTGCAGGAGGAAGATTTAGTCTATTGTGTTTCAGTGTGTGTGCACGGGTTGAAGTGGGGTGTGGATGATTGTCTGGTTGCCAAAGCGGAAAAAACGTGGCCGGAATGCTAACGTTCGCAGCAGGATTCTTATGAGCTACAGTGAGTGTTCACTGTTGACCAGTCTCTGCGTTTGATACAAGATTCTAAAGTGTTGGCAAACGAACGTCAGGATTTCTACTGTCTTAAAATATTCACGTGTTATTCATAGCGACGACTCATTTTGATCATGTATTAACAATTATTAATCGTCTTGATTAATAGACCATAAATAATGATCTACTCATTAAGTTGATAAATAGATCATGATATTTGGTGATAGAAAAAAAACATAAACAAGTAAATATTTCTTGATAACATCATTATTACAAAAAATACTCAATAGATAAATATTTGATGACCAAATAAACATTTTTTAAACAAAAACATCTTTCAATTTGTATGTACCGTTCCTTGACTGTTCCTTACTTATAATCTAACATTTATTCTTTATACAGATTTATAGAATAGATCTGTTCAATTATTAATTGTCTTGTTGAATAAACATTATCATATCTTTATAAAGATGATTAATACATAATAATAATATTTATTATTATATAATTTAATATTTTTTTTTACAGATAAACATTCATCAATATATATATTTATTTTTCATTTCCTTCCTTTTTTTTTTTTTTACTCGGCAAAGTAATTAAACACAATCTTAAGAAAGTAATGGGTAAACAGAGAATAAAATATTTTTTAAATGTTTTGAACTTAAACTAATGATGATGATGACTATTTTGTAAGATATATTTTATATTGTTATCTATCCATTTTGAATGGTTACTTTATTCAAGCTAAAGTAGCTATAGTGGACGTAACTCGATAACAAGCTAAATTCGAGTCCATACTTTTTTTATATTTTTTTTCATCAAAAGTTCCACATGCAGACACTGTATATTTCACTCAGTCAAGATGAAAGGGAAACATGGAAGAATTTTATTTTAAAATGTACTGGGAAATTAAAAAAATCCACTTCCCCTCCTCGCAATCGACAGATCAATACAAAAGTATGTCTTTGACCTTCCGGCTACATGCGGAAGAGCTGCTTTGACTTCTATAATGGACTAATTGGCTGTTTGACTCCAAATAGCGAAAGTGTATGAATATCTGATGAGCTCAGGGGTAAGCTCATGAATAAGTGAGTGCGCAGCTGTGCATCAAAAGCTTCGAAAAGTAACTGTTACCATTCAGATGATGGTACAGTTTCATATCCAAAAGGTAACTTGCAATGCAGTATTATTCACAGAATAGTCAAATATTCATAAAGTCCTTACATCATATAATATGAAAGATTTATAGACATTTTGGAAATACATGGGGATACTATGTTAAAGTATATATTACTTAGTTTCATTAATAACGGTTTCCCCCCCCTTCTACTCCATAAAAGTGTTTTGCATTCATTATAATCCAAACAAAACTACAGGTGATCATTATCTTATGATTCTTGAATGACGAGGGAGTGTTGCAGCGAGCCATCTGTTAACTTCTGTTCTCCCTCATTTTCATCTTTGGTAAAAGCCTTTCGATCGGCGCGTAAATGAATGGTTTGGAAACAGCAGCGATGAGAGTAATAATGAGCGCAGTTAGCTTCCCTCGCAAGGTTAGAACAGTCTGTCAATATTTGCCCTAACCTTTCATGATTTCATTTACGGCAGGTATTTAGCTGATGCTTTCTTATACAATGTGATCAGGTACAAGTGAGCAAGCAAGGACTCTGGGTCCTTTCTTTCAAGGACACTTTAAAAAGAAATATATAGCTGAATATATATTCTTTTTTTTGTCATCCTTCTTTTCACGGATTCAATCACTGCACCTAAACCAATTACATCTCTTCTGACCACAAGGCCACCCTGTAGCTGCCTACGTCTCTCTGGATGAACTCAAAAGTGTATGTCTAAAATGGATAAATCTCCTAGAAAGATGTGCTTTTCAAAGGTTGTACAGATGGATTTAAAAAAAAAAATAGACCTATGTATACAAGCAAAGGTTTCCACTCAAATGTAGACACGGACACGAGGGCAGATACCTTTGACTTGAGATAGTTGGCAGCTTTAGAAGTTAAAAGGGTTAATGTTTCAGGTTAGGGTTAGGCTAGTGAAGCGTCGTTTGGATAAAAATAAAAGGGCAGACCTTTATGTAACAAACCCACGAACAGATTCTAAGTTCATGACCTCTGACCATAAATCCTCTTTAGCAACAAACACCAGCCATTTAAGCCACTTAGCCAACCAGAGATTCCATCCAGTTCCTGGTCTGATACTTTAACCCAATCGACTGGTTCCACAGAGCTAAAGGGTCCTTTCCTAGTATATCATAAAGTGCACATCCATACAACATATGACTTCAAATACTGACACCTTTGACTCGTTCAGTCTTTACTGCTATTCTAGTACTTGTTTCCTTCTTCTTCAGATGGATTGTACCTGGTTCGATACGGTCTTTGGATACATTTGAGTCCCTTAGTACTTTGTGTCTCCTGGAACGAGTGTGTCAACCATAGTTAGTTGTTTAAAAACACCATCTACGGTCACTTCTCAGCCTTTGTTGAGACATTCACTTACTGATATGCTATTCTATGTAAGATTCCACCGTGGTTTCGATCTCGCCTCACACACTTTCCAACCCTACATTTCTGGCTCAAGTGAAGATCTAACCGTGATAGATTATGCAAAGGAATCGTCCAGGAACCTCCCTTAATCTGAAACAAGGGGATATGCACAGCTGAGACTTTTCAATATGCTTATCATAAGCTGCTCTGAAGACCACTTTGCTTCAAAGCTTAGCACTCTCAAGACAGCTACTCCTTGTTAAGCGTCGCCTCCTACTTCCAGACGATAAATGGGATGTATATTTTTGTTGAATATCTGCTGGCAAAAACAGGGCTGGACTGATTTCATCATGATAAGCGCCGAGTCAAATCCTTGATTAAATAATTAAAAAAAGTCTATTATGTTTATGATTCCAAATAGTGTAAAGCTTTGATGATTAGATATTCCTGTTGTTTTAACCCTTATCTTCTGCTTCAAATAACCTGCCCACTGCATATAGTATCCTAGCACCACGTCACCCAAAAAAATGGCTATGAATATAAGCTTGTCTGCGTGAAGATTTGAATGCAGTACGTTGTTTGTTTGTGTGTGTTTTCCTGTGATTTTATCATTCTCTTAATCTCCTTTCAGTGTTTGCCCCTACCATTTTCCATGTGCTCTGCCTCACCGACACTGCCATCCGGCGTTGTCCTCTCGTAGCTGTCCTCGGGGAGGGGAAGGGCACCAAGCCGTGGGCCCGAAGAGCTCTTGCTGCTGGGGGTCTCCGACTCATCCAGGCCGCTGTCGTAGCAGCTCTGTAGCGATCCCTGCTGGTGAGGGTCCTGGGGCTGGCTCACCACCGAGAAGGTCACTCGGCGAAATGGCTACAAGAGAAACCAAATGGCCGGGGGTCACTAAAAAAGGGACTGTCTTTCTTATACTTTAATTTCTTAGCTGTCCAGAATTAATTGGGGTTATCATTCAATTGGAAAAGAGGAGGAAGAGTTAGACAAGGAGGGGGGAGGATAAATAGGAGTTTAGGAAGAGTCCACAGGTTTTCCTACCTAATCTGAAATACAACAGTAATGCATAAAGTAAGAATCCATCTTGATCTAGTCTCTCCTCTGGTTACTCCCCTTTTCCAGCAAAATCAGGTTCCTTTCAAAAAGCCATCTTGCCACTCAGGGGACCATCAAACATGGCAGCTGAGTTACCCTGTGCGTTAAGCAATAATGAAACAAAAGGTCAGCCTGAAGCGCTCCTTCATTTGCCTATTTTACCGAAGACACAGCACACACGACCTGACCTATGCTGCTCAAGAAACACCCTGAATGACTCTGCCTATCAGCAACAGGTAGTAGCGAAGCTTTGGCCAGACGTGCTGTGGGTTCTAGAGTTTAAATACGACAAAGCAAGGGAACCATTTCATTAGAACCGCTGCCTGTTTCTCACTGTTTCCATGCTCTCCTCCCAATCATCACGGCTGTTGCCGTTTACAGAGGGATGATGGATGGGAGAGGCAAAATGACCATGAGGACCGAAATAAAAGAGCAGCTATTGTCATTATTAGGATTAATGGCATAGCAAATACTTAATGTCGTTCAATTAGATACCGTTGGAGTTTGCCTCTGTTGCTGTGCCTTTCCTACCCCAGACCCAGTCTAGACGGCACCTCCTCTAAAACCCATTTCTTTGCTCTCTACGTCACTGTAGAAAGACAAAAATCTAATAAAGCAAAGTTATATCCACCTTTAATTTTCATGGTATCATCAAGGGATGGTAGATAAATTACACTTTATTGGAAAACAGAATCAAAAAGGAAGCATCTCAAAGTGTTGATGATATTGAGGGATTTAAATTCAATGATTAGATGTTTTCAAAGTTGTTGTTGCAGATTAAAACCATGCGTCAGTTAAAAACCTAATTTTAGGATATTAATTAAAATGTGGCTCCCTTGTGAAGTTTTAAATAATTTAAACGCTTCCTCTTGGTTCCCTTTCTTTGGCTAGCAAACATAATGGCAACAAATTGTGTTTCCTTATATTAAAATGAACAGCCGACAAATTATTCTGTATAAATATTCATAAAAATAACCAACTTTGATAATCAAACACTCGCTACATTATTTACACATTTTTCAAGTGATTTAAATAGGAAGTGAAATGACTTAAAAGGAAGCAAATCTGTTGAAAAGTTGACGAAGCAAGAGAGAATATATGCTAAAGAAAAGAGGGGAGGAACGGAATTTGATCCAAATAGGTTTCATTCACCTGACGTTCTCTTTATTTTAACTGGAGGGGAAGCGGAATAGAAAGGGGGGAAGAGGGGTTGGTGGGGTGGAGGTAAAACCTAATTTGTTTGCAGAACAGTAATGGAGTTCATGTCGAGATCGCCAGAGGCTTTGGATTAGAATCTGCAGCAAGAAGCAACTGCACAGCGACCTTCGCTCCCTTCGCTCGCTGCCTTTTAAATAAATGAATAGAATAAGAACAATTCTTTCTTTCTTGTTTTATCTTATTTGCTCATGTGCGTTGAGGCTGTGTCTCTGCGGCTTCAAAATAAATTGATAAATATGCTTCGCGGCTCCGCACGAGCCGCCAGACCTAAGAAACATCCACGAGATCCACTGTCGACAAATACGGTTCTGATCATGACTGTTGGATTTAAGACACAAAACTAACATGTGAAGTCCAAACAAGGTCACTTCCAAAACCAGTGTTTCTGAGGTGGAGTACATGCCCTTTGTTACGGTTCCATCAACCTCTACTGAACACTGACCTTCTGGCTTTGAGAGAAACTCAACTGCCTGTCAAATACACAACACACTCACTCTGACGCACTTATACTTAAACTTAAAACAGCATACCCATAACAAGGTTTTCTTACTTATGTTAGAGCTATATCTTATTATATATTTTACATATTTGGATGCATTCTTTTAATATTTAATTCACGGCTAATTCAGTCCTATGCTGAGTCATCTATTGTTCAAGAGTATTTATTTTTCTAACGTTTTTCAAACGCATTCAGACAAAGTGGCCCACATTTTTAAATATTTTTTTGTTTTTAAAAACCTGCTTTAACAGACATACTATATAAGTCTGATTGTGATTTTGTCATTCAATTCACCTGAACTATCTCTGAGTCCGTCACCGAAACACTGTCGGCAAATAAGTTAAACATCTGTTTTATTATTTGGAAATCCCGATCATTTTTTGTTATCTTAAACACTGGCGCCTTTGTAGGTCACAGTGTATGTATATACAATATATAGGAATTTGTTTGTGGCGACGACAGTAAAGAATACAAAGAATGTACATTTGTTGTAAATGTTACTGTGCATAGAATACTGTACCAGAAAAGCTGTACAGTTGATTTGTATAGTTGTTTTTGCCAAGACATTTGATTAATCATAATTAGCTTTAACTAACATACTTAACAATAGCAAGCCATGACACAACTGTGGCAGGGGATTAAGGTAATTATCAAGGTATGACATGAAACATAATAAATAATGTAACATGAAATCAGTTTGTCATTTTATCGTTGACACCTAAACACATCTTCGAGCTTAAAACAAATGTGGTTTAGCTTCAATCTGTGTGTGAGTGCAGTTTTTACTAATCCCACTTATTTTCCCCAGATGCAGAGCCTCATATTTTTTGCAAGTGATGAAAAAGCAGCTGCTACGTGTGAACTGTCTTCCTCAAAAGTGAACAATGAAAACAAGCTATAGGTGTGTTCGGAGCTGTGGCCAAGGCTAAAACCTGACCTTTTTCCTGGATGGTAAAGAGAAAACACATGGCCTGTCTGACTTAAGCAGAGCCCGAGCCAGTATAAACAGGACCATACCCCTCGTGTCAATGATGTGTGACCTTTCGGATTTGATTTTCATTTCCGTCTCCCTCTGAACAGGAATTTAGCTGCTGTCAGCAGCACTCATTTCGAGACTAATGTTTTCTTTTAGCCCCTTTGAACGGGTAACAGATTGTCTAGCTGGAGTGCTGCGAGCTTTTGCAGGAGTCTGAATTGTACAGATCATTTAGAATGCATTCAATGAACATTAGTCAAAGCTGTCACACGAGGAATATACAAGGCTTTTCTTCAACACCTCCCCTAAAGTGTAACTTTATTCCAAATACCTCTTCACCACATCCATTCTTTCCTGTTGGTAATCAAAGCTCTACTCGCTAGAGAAGAAGAGAATAAAGATCCGATACAGGAAAGTCTGAGAAATACCATGTGTGTAATTTCAGCTGTAAATACCAGTGGCAGATGGCCGTGACCCACCACTATGAACCGCGGGAAGTAATTGTGGCTCAGTTGGAAGCGGTGGCGGCTGGAGATGACGAACACTGCGGGACCAGTGTCTTATTGCAGTCAAGCAAGAGACGTGGAAGGATCCAAGAATGAGTAAGAGAGATGGAGGCCGGATAGCGTAGACCAGCGGAGGACACAAGGAACAGGAGAAGCAAACGACACATAAGTACCTCCACCATTGTGAGACGCCAGTAATTAAGAAGCCATGTTTCATTTTTAATGGCCGGCCAGACAGAGCGATACGCCACTTGAGACACGGGGTGGGAGCCAGATATCCAAGGTACACACAACAACATGCTGGCAGGAATTAGATTAACCCCACGGCGTCCCCTCGCCAGACCAAGACCCCATGAAGTGAATACATAAACAGGAACCACTGATCTCCCCTTACATGTGATCGTCTTTTGAAAGTGTTATTATCAGTGGTTCAGATGTGTTTATCAACCCATCGATAAATCCAGTTACTTTAAAACAGGAGCAGATTCTTTTAGGTTTTTCAGGAATGTCCATTGTAGCTCAACCATGGATGCATTTTAATTCCAAACAAAACAACTTAATCGTAGAAGAAAACACAAAAATGTATTGGATTTTATGAGAATAATTGAGGTTTCATTTAAAAGAATTGTACGTGATTCCACTCTAATGTAAACTATTATGCTCATCTGTGCTTTAATATATGAAAGATGATAAATAATAAGTTAAAAAATAAATACAAACGTGTGAATAAATGTCAAAATAAATACATTTTTGGAGAAAAGTATTTTTGATAATATAATTTCCGTATTTTTTCAATGGTCCTTTTATGGTTGACATTTAAACAAAATTAATATAAATCTAGTAACGTACAATAAAACCATAAAAAACCTTGATATATATTTTCTAACAATAATATAAACTATTTTCTTCTTCTTTTCACCAAAAATGCTTCTTTTTTTTTGCCTCTTCATTCTTTTGTCTTGACGACCTCTCACAACAAGCTCCTTATATAATGTGGCCCCTCAGGATATTTAATTAGTTGATGCCAGATGGCGAAGGTCGTGGAGTGAAGCTAGTAAATTCCAAATCTTGTCGGCGACTGATCGGCGCGAATGGCTTGGTGTGTTGTTTATAAATCACTCTTGTCAGTTATTTTAACTCAGTCTAAAGTTTTTTTGGTTCATGGTGTTCGTACCCAACAAAAGAAATGTGAATTCCCGGGCCCTCGTCGACTGTAATTTCAGTCCTATGAACTAAAAGATGATCAGAATCACTGATGCCGAAGCGATAAATGAGACGGATGCCCTCAAGGTGAAAGTCTGAGTGGAAATCAATAGAAATGTGATAAGGAAGGATTTGGATTCTATTTGGTTGCGGCGCTGTAGCACTTAATTACTATGTTGCTGACCGAGCTTCTGAACCTGCCTGGCACGGGGAGCAGAGGAACAAAACAAACCGAGTGGTTCAAATGCTCTTTCAGGTGAATGAGGTTTACCCTCAGTCCGACTCGTTCTGATGAGAATTTCGGGGAAAGTGAGCCTCGGTGATGTTGGCAGGACAACCCGAGCAGAGTCTCAGGTAACGCGTTCAAGGCTAACTGATAGCTTTGGCATTGACAAGGTCCACTTCTCCTTCTTACTGCTCCACGTTCCGTTGACTTCAATGAAACAACATCTCCTTTACTTACATTCCTGTCCTTTAAAAGAAGAACAAAAAAAGGAAATGATGGGGAAACATTTCAAAAGCTTCAGAAGTTTCAAGAGCAGCTCATTCAGCTGGTCTTATCTTCAATCAACACAGATTCTTCCTGTTATTTTACTTCACTTTTGAATTTTTGTTTGGAAAATGTTTTAAAAAAAATCCTTATGCATTCCTTTCACTTGTCAACGACTAGATAAGGTTCTCACATCAATTCTAATCTATTCACGGTGAAACTTTATCTAGTTTTCTGCAGGAACAAAAACATTCCGATCAATGTTCAAACAAACCTTCTTACTGTGTGAAGAGTATCATCACAAGGTCATGAGCGCTACAAGCTAATGTGATCCAAGAATGACAATTAACTTGTCGTGAACCAAGTATGTTGTTTTTTATTGTTAATTTTACATGGTCCTTGCTCTCTTTTCTTTGACACGTTAATGACACACAGTCGGAACTAATGGACAGTGACTCCTGCAGCCGCTACTTAAGCTTGCTTGTTCCAGTCCGCAGTGTCAGGTTGTCCTTGGTACTATGCTGGTAGAGTTGTCCTCCCTATTGTTCCTCGATCATTTGTTTTCTATCTTCCTGTTACTTTTTCAAGTATATTCCCTGGGAGGGATTTTGATCCTCCACACACTTTAGGTTTTTCCTTTGTAGTTTTATTTTGCAGTGTAACTTTTGGATATTCTTTCCTCTTTCTAGTGTTTATTTCTTGTCTATTTCGGGATTTATTCCCCAGTATTTTGTTTGGCTCCCAGTTCAGCGACACTTGTTTTCATGCCTTCTGTTTGTAGTGTTTTCCTGTTTCACTGTTGCAAAAATGTATTTTTGTGTCGACAGCTCTCAGTGATTCGGGTTGAGGGACAAGAAATCAACCTAAAATGTTGTTTTTGCTTAATATTTATTGCTCAACTTCTTCATTACTTATTCAAATGGCATTTCATACGAGATACACCTTTGCATTTATTTACTTTTTCTTAAATATTATCAGAACAGCAATTCCAGTCATCAATGAATGTTTTCTTCTGCCACATTTACTGAAGCCATTTCTCTTTTTTAATGATGCCGCACTCGAGTTAATGAGCGAAGATTAACTCTCCGAATACATTTTCCTCTATTTACTCGTGTTGCGAGTTGGGGTCAGAAGATTTCCACTCATTCATTACAACACAATTTATGTGCTGTGTGTGTAGCAAGTGTTGCCTTCAATTCCGTTCCAAATATATAAAAAAAGAAATCTCATAATTGGAGCTATTAATAAGAATACCACATCATTTTCCACTTAAAACTGCTATTTATCATAGTATTTACAAACATTTTCCCCTTTTAAGCCCAGCTACAGAAACCTCCAACCATCCTCGATGCATTTATTCTACATGTAGAGCATGTGACCGTTGTCAAAAGTTGAAATCTATATGTGCGTCAAGTCTGTGAGGTTGTCATCTCAGATGTCACACCAATGTTCATTCCCTGGCGGTGGCGTAACTCGGAGCTAACACGGTATTCCGAGTGTCATCTATATGGATTTGTCACAGGACCGCATGTGACCGACGGCCTACTACTGTCAGGACGTGACGAGGCTGGAGCTGGCACTTAACGTTAGCCTGTTGTGACATCAGTCCTGGTCTCAGCAGGAAAAAAAAAAAACGGAAGTGGCGAGAGAAGAAACCTTAGCATGTCCGAGACCTCGAACATTCACCAGATCGGGTTAGAAATAAGACGATAAGAAGGGGTGACTAACAGATAGAAAGGGTATCTGTAGATAAGAAAAGAACAAGGATAAGTCGTTATTTATTTCCCATCCGGTGTCGCTGATGATGGATAACCTTTATTAAAGAGAGCAGGCTTCCATATGAGGGGAATATTCAAGGGATTGTCAACAAAATCATGACGCCTTCAGTCAACTGGGAGAGGCATCAATCGATGTGCCTCTGAACCCATCGTCGCATCGGCATTAGCCGTCAGACGGACGGTATTTATTCTCTTCTTCCCGACACACAAGGATCTGGACGAACACCTGTTTTTGAGATGGAAGGGAGGTTTTATGAGTGCAAACGCTCCAGAAAATGCATAATTATAAACAAATGTTTGGAGACTCAAAGGGGAATTTCAGAGGCAGGTGTCGGACGAAAGGCTAATAAAACCGGAGAGCGGAATTTAAATTGTGTTTTGCATCAGGATATTTCACTGTTTTGTCGGGTCCTGCAAGGTCAACCAATCTTCTATTTATTTATTTTTATTCACAAATATGATGAGCTTTATTTATTTATTTTTTTTACGAATTCTCCATATTTAATTTAGTTAATACAATTATAAATATTTTGTTAACCCCTATATTTACTCATATTGTTGAATTAATTTTGACAAATCATTTCTTATCGGTCATTTATTATTAAATTAATTGTAATATTAAACCTTTGTTATCTTACTCAAATGGATTTTGTTTTTTACATGTGGTCAGTTGCCGCATATTCTCACCTGCTATGTTTTTTTTAGACTTGCAAAAGTTATTCCTCCTTCAATATGTCCATTTATTCTTCCTTATCCCTCCATCCTGACCCATCATCTCATCTTATCACCAAACTTCCTTCCTCCCCCCAGTATCTGCAGCTCTGTCACTCGTGCCACTCCCTCTGCACTCCTGCCTTTTGTGGAGATCTGGGAAGGTCAAACAGACTCGACGTTTGATGGATGAAAATGGAATTAAGATGAAAGCGCACTCTTAGATGAGGAAGATACGAATCAGGAGATTAGGGAGCTGGGAATCTACCGGTGCAGATCAGATCCATATTGAATATTGTAGAAATGGATTTTTTTTGTGTTTGTTTTCCAGGATGGAACCTGTGAAATATCACTTTATTCTATATAAAATTGAAAAAATAAAATAAACAAACAAATTCTTACCACTATTCTTAAAAAGCTTTTCTGAATCAGTGCATGTGAATGGAACCAAATAAACTTTTATTTTTATTTTATGATGTATTTTTTCCAGTTAATTCTTACATTAGGTAGATTAAAACAATGTATTTGTTAATCCTTTTTTTCCCTCTTTTTCTAAGACACATTTACTTTTTTCAATAAACCATCCATCTAAATATATAAAAAAACATCGAAGCACATGTGAGTTTTAGGTGTAAACTTAGCTTTGCAGTACTAATAAAATAAATCAGGCCACTTTTAGACTCTAGAGAGTAACACAGAACAAATACCTCAGTACTTTTTTTTCCAATTATAGGTACTATTGATGATATATATATCAACATAGCTCATGTAATTCAAATAGAAAATGAGAAATTGAGAAATAAATTGAAAGTTCTCACATCTGCAAGACAATATATACTATGTATACTATATATTATGTAGGTCAACTTTAATTCAAATGTACAGGCAGGTTGTTCATTATAATATGTATACTTTAGTTGTATTTGTTTGTATAAAATGTGTTCTTTTTATACCTGAAGACTGCTTATCACCACTTTTTGAATGCATAATATTTTTGATTTTCTTATTTATTTGCACATTTATAAGACAAACGTTTGGGTTTATTATGCTTGAAAGCGGCTCAACACTGTTTGAATGTATAATAGTTGTTGATTTTCTTATTTACTTGCACATTTATAAGACAAATGTTAAGATTTGTTATTAAACTTGAAAGCGGATCAACACTGTTTGAATGTATAATAATTGTTTATTTTTGCATCTATAAAAACAAATGTTACCATCACCACTTGTTGAATGTAAAATAATTGTTGACTTTCTTTATTCAATATAGTTTTGTACTTAAAGTAAAGGCTTCTTTATTTTTGACCATGGTATCGAAAAGTATTGAAGTAAAATATGAAGGATCCTTCCTTATCAATTGAAAATCGTTCATGGACTTTTGTCATCGTGACACCCCTATTTAGAAACGTCTCAGATCAATGAAGTAGATTCGTTTAAAATCCATGTGATGATACTTTAAACTGTTTCTGCTCTAACCAAACATGAAAGAACATTCACAAAATGTATCTTTAAAGCTGCACACTGTGCTTTTTTTTCATTATTCCTGACCAGATAAGCGTGTGTTCGTCTCCAGCAGGAAAGGGATTGTGTGGGTAAAATCCCAGAAGCGACACAGTAGGTGTTAAAGATGATATTTAGATTGCAGCTATATGTTGAATCTGTGGCACGGTGTTAGCGGACCAACACATGCCTTTTCACAGGATTTGCACTGGCTTTGAAAAAAGCAGATGGTGTCTATTACAAGAAGGACACATGCCGACATACACATTTTACAATCTAATCTCCTCCATCTCTGCAGTTGTGAAGCACTGGATCAGTGTGTGCGACCATAGATGGGAGAATAGGATGAGGCTGTGGCTCGACAGGCATCAAAGACAGTCCATCAATGCATCTCTCGTCGCCTGGTGATGTCGACGTGCAGAATAATCAGAATTGAGAAAGTCTTTTAATATTCTTCCGAAGTCTCATTCTAAAGCCCCATTTTTTAGGATATTAGATCTCAAATGGGGAATTTGATAACGGCAGGTTGTTGTTGGTCTCCACTATGGAAGCTCTCCTGTGTCTGTGCCGGCAGCTGTAAGGAGACGCATTAGTGGTTTAAAACACACTTAATAGCAAAGTATGTTAGTCCCCCTCTGGTATTGTTGGCCTTGTAAGTGAAATTAAAACAGAAAAACCCTTAGTGGATGAGCTAAATAAAAGTTCTATTTGACCTCTGTGTGTGAGTTCTTGTGGTTCTCTTGAGCACAATGCTACACAATAACAGCTGGAGCCATAGAATATTTAAGTCGATATATTAAACTGGAAATTCAACCGAAAAATCAGATAGTAAATAAGCAATTAATAAATATAGTGATGGAAAAATCCTGTGCTCAAGTATGTTCATCAAATGTACTTAACCACATATAACATTATTATGTCCCTGATTGTATTTCTTATCACTACTCGTGTGGAAAATAATTATAATAATGTATAGATTTCTGAAGGAGTAAACATATTACCCTGACCTTGAGCGATAATAACTTATTCAAGTTTGTGATTGGTTGAAACATTTGGTTAAGATAATTGACATTAAAGCTGATATAGCAGCGAACTAACAGCTCTGTGCTTCAGAAACAGACATGTTAACTCTGTATTTTTTACTTTCTCACTTGGTTAAGTAAAAGTACCTTTGATTTGTATATTTGTTGGTTTGTGTTTGAAAGAAAATATTCCCAGGCCAAGCCAACTTTTCACCTTTCTGTGTGAAGTTTGTATTTTCTCCCCATGTTGTGTGGGTTTACTCCCGGCACTCCGGTTTCCTCCCACAGTCCAAAAGAAGAGAAGAGAAATTGGGAAATTGTCCATAGGTATGAGTGTGTGTGTGAATCGTAGTCTGTCTTTGTGTGCCATCTGACAGACTGGTCCCCTGCCTCTCGCCCTATGATACTGGGATAGACTCCAGTCTCCCCGCGACCCGATAAGTTTTAAGTGGTAGAAAATGAATGAATGAATGTTTTATGGGGATTTTTTCAAGTAAAATGGTAAAAATGAGATAACTTTAATGAGCTTTAAACTTTGATAACCGTCATTTAAAGTTCACGCTTGCTCGAGGAAGAGGAAAATATTCTCTAGTACTTGTTTCACTGATGGTTCGTTTTCATTTGTTGCCCCTGCTGTTGATGAAGTGAAAAAAATCCTTCAATTTTATTGTTTTGTTCTTTTCTTACTGTCATTTAAAATCAAGTTAAAGATCGTTTCCAGGTAGAGAAATATATTCATTGTCATTGAGTATTTGTTAAACGCTTATGTACGATAATGACAAAATGAATTTTCAATTTGCGATGTGTTGCCCCTACTGTTAATGAAGTGGATTAAAGGAAAAGGTATTGTTTTGTTCTTTTCCAACCGTCATGTAAAATGACAGCCATCTGGCATTGTTCAAAGCTGTTTCACATTTAATTGTAACCAGTCAAAGCAGCAAGAGTTTCACTGAAACTGTCAACAAATGTTTCCAGTGCCTTCTCTCAACGCCATCTTGAAAGCATAAAAAAAATGTTTCTTTCTTAAATAAGAAAGAATGGCAAGAGCTCAGGTTTCTCATGAATAGAACTCTTGTTTCCAACCGAGTTCATTATGACCATCTTGAAATGAATCAAAGTTGACGGGAGGTTACAACACCGGGGAAGACACCTACAAAGGCTTCCATACATCCGTCGGTGTGCGTCTGCATGTCACCCATCACCTCACCGGCAGCTGGTCCGCAGGACGGGAATGAATCGTGAGTAAGATGAGGAGTCGCCGGATAAAGAATGTTGAACACTGGCAGCCGGGGCAACCAGATGGAACGGATCGTGTGTCACAGTGAAACTGCCCTTCGCCGGTGGACGGCAGGTGAAAGCACCTAATTGTACGCAGGAGCCTCCTCCTTTTATGGCGGCTGAAAGGACGGCATTGAAGCAACACGAAAGATAACCTCGGCGCCGACACACCAAATGGCAGCGACACAAACACGCACTGTCTGCCTCGTGACAGCACCCAATTTTTGATGTGCGGGGGAGGGTGTTTCGCGCCCTCGGTGAGACGCCGTCGCGGTCGCATGATGGATATTGATCCGAGGCGACGTCGCTGTGACGGATGATAGTGACGGGCACCAGGAACTGCACTGTGCACAACATGAACTATTGTAAAGGATCAATGACAGCCGATCAATATGGCATGAAGTCGGGTTAGTGATATGTGTGTTTGCGATTGCTTTCCAAAGGCCTTGTGGCGTCCTTGTGGCGTTACAGACGCAGAGGAGTGGGCACGCCATTCTCTTTCATTTGAACCACATACCAAGAGAACAAAAAAGCCTGACATGAGTTCATGGATAGAATTCAGAGCGTTAGTTAAAACATCTAAATGAAACATATAATCTTGTTAAACGGCTACGGAGCTCCATGGAAGATATTAATGTTCTTTTTTTTTATCTTAAGGTAAAAGTAATATCCTTATCGTGTGATATTTCTATCTGGTGATATTTCCATTGTGTGATACTCGTGTCTTCTGATATTTGTGTAATGTGATATTTATAACTTATTATATTGTGATATTCTTTTCTTTTGATATTCTTGTCTTATGATATTCTTGTCTTGTGATAGTCTTGTCTTGTGATATTCTTGTCTTATGATATTCTTGTCTTGTGATATTTATAACTTATTATATTCTTGTCTTTTGATATTCTTGTCTTATGATATTGGTGTCTTGTGATATTATTGTCTTTTGATATTCTTGTCTTATGATATTCTTGTCTTGTGATATTTATAACTTATTATATTCTTGTCTTTTGATATTCTTGTCTTATGATATTGGTGTCTTGTAATATTTATACCTTGTTATATTGGTATCTCGTGATATTCTTGTCTTGTGATATTCTTGTCTTATGATGTTCTTGTCTTGTGATATTTATATCTTGTTATATTGGTATCTCGTGATATTCTTGTCTTGTGATATTTATATCTTGTTATATTGGTATCTCGTGATATTCTTGTCTTGTGATATTTATATCTTGTTATATTGGTATCTCGTAATATTCTAGTCTTGTGATATTCTTGTCTTTTGATATTTATATCTTGTTATATTGGTATCTTGTGATATCCGTGTCTTGTGATATTCTTGTCTTGTTATATTGGTATCTTGTGATATTCGTGTATTGTGACATTCATGTCTTGTTATGTTGGTATCTTGTGATATTCGTGTCTTGTGATATTCATGTCTTGTTATGTTGGTATCTTGTGATATTCGTGTCTTGTGATATTCATGTTTTGTTATACTGGTATCTTGTGATATTCGTGTCTTGTGATATTCATGTCTTGTTATGTTGGTATCTTGTGATATTCATGTGTTGTTGTATTGGTATCTTGTGTTATTCGTGTCTTGTGATATTCATGTCTTGTTATATTGGTATCTTGTGATATTCATGTCTTGTTGTATTGGTATCTTGTGTTATTCGTGTCTTGTGATATTCATGTCTTGTTATGTTGGTATCTTGTGATATTCATGTCTTGTTGTATTGGTATCTTGTGATATTCGTGTCTTGTGATATTCATGTCTTGTTATATTGGTATCTTGTGATATTCATGTCTTGTTATACTGGTATCTTGTGTTATTCGTGTCTTGTTGTATTGGTATCGTGTGTTATTCGTGTCTTGTGATATTCATGTCTTGTTATATTGGTATCTTGTGTTATTCGTGTCTTGTGATATTCATGTCTTGTTATGTTGGTATCTTGTGATATTCATGTCTTGTTATACTGGTATGTTGTGTTATTCGTGTCTTGTTGTATTGGTATCGTGTGTTATTCGTGTCTTGTGATATTCATGTCTTGTTATATTGGTATCTTGTGATATTCGTGTCTTGTGATATTCATGTCTTGTTATATTGGTATCTTGTGATATTCATGTCTTGTTATACTGGTATCTTGTGTTATTCGTGTCTTGTTGTATTGGTATCGTGTGTTATTCGTGTCTTGTGATATTCATGTCTTGTTATATTGGTATCGTGTGTTATTCGTGTCTTGTGATATTCATGTCTTGTTATATTGGTATCTTGTGTTATTCGTGTCTTGTTGTATTGGTATCGTGTGTTATTCGTGTCTTGTTGTATTGGTATCGTGTGTTATTCGTGTCTTGTGATATTCATGTCTTGTTGTATTGGTATCGTGTGTTATTCGTGTCTTGTGATATTCATGTATTGTTTTATTGGTATCTTGTGTTATTCGTGTCTTGTGATATTCATGTCTTGTTATATTGGTATCTTGTGTTATTCGTGTCTTGTGTTATTCATGTCTTGTTGTATTGGTATCGTGAGTTATTCGTGTCTTGTGATATTCATGTCTTGTTGTATTGGTATCGTGTGTTATTCGTGTCTTGTGATATTCATGTCTTGTTATATTGGTATCTTGTGTTATTCGTGTCTTGTGATATTCATGTCTTGTTATGTTGGTATCTTGTGATATTCATGTCTTGTTGTATTGGTATCTTGTGATATTCGTGTCTTGTGATATTCATGTCTTGTTATATTGGTATCTTGTGATATTCATGTCTTGTTATACTGGTATCTTGTGTTATTCGTGTCTTGTTGTATTGGTATTGTGTGATTTCGTATCTCTTGATATTTGTATTTTTGTGATAATATCATATCTTGTGATGTTTAAAATTGTGTGATATTTATATCTATTGATGTTTGTATCTATTGATATTAGTATATTGTAATATTAGTATCTGTAATATTCATATTTCTTTTTATATTTGTGATCTTCTTATCTTTGTGATCTCTTATATAATCATATATAGTGATATTTATATTTTGTGATATTAATATATTGTATTAATGATATCTTCTGATATTCATATCTCATTATTCTCATATATAATTATATTCTTATTTTACTGATTAATCTGAACCAGTAACAGTTCATTCTAGTGACACACAACAAGCCTTTTCCCAAGTCCTGTGGTTCATGTTAATAACTGTAGTTACTTAGTTTAGCCACTAGTTGAATTCGTTCATCGTTTGAGTGTGTTCTCGTTGCCATGGGGACAGGTTGTCTTTTAAAAGTAGCAAAGAAAAGTTATGTTTCAAACCTAGATGATATAAAAATTGGCATTCTTTCTTTCAGGGCAGTTCTACAGGTGTCAATATTTTATAAGGATATATTTTAATTATTAAATATAGACCGATTTTTCTTCATTGCTGCTTAGAGCAATGTTATTATCCATTTATATAACAACTGCCATGTCACAAGTACACAAGGTAAAAGAAAAACATTTATGACCATTGAAGGAAGAAAAAGTGTGCAAGGTGCCACAAATACTAATACAAATACTTGTTCTTATTTTAATTTTTATGAATAATCGTCTGTATTGCTGTGTCTAAATGGAAAAAACAATTTCCCGAAAGAGACCTCCTGAGGGATCAATAAGTTCTACCTAACCTAACCTAACCTAAGACACTCTCGGCCCATGATATCTGTCTTTTCCTGGCTTCAATGGGGCGAATGATACTTAAAGAATGCACATGAACAGATACTAATATCTTGAGATGTTAAAATAAAATGTTTTCATTCATTCATCTAAGAACAATTCTCTGGTTTTGGCTCCGAACAGAACCGTCTCGATAACCATTCAAACTGTTTCTGCCAAACAGTTTCCACCCAGAGGACGATCAGAAAGGACTGACATATCAAGACCATGTTTGGACATAAAAAAAGGACAGAGAAGTTTTAGGGCAGTGGGACGATAACGAAACCCACATACCTAAATTTAGTTTTGCCCACATTTAGAAACCAACAACAAGCTGTTTATTTATGCACAGAGAAAACAGTATTATTATGAATTTAGGCCACGAGCACTTATTATGGAGGCAAGAAAATCTTTCTGGTGTTTACAAAAAAAGCCTCTGGAGCTCCTTTTGTGGCAAGCATGAAAAGGAGGTCATAAAATAAGGCTGGTCAATGGATGAAGGAGGGGATTTGGACCGTCGACCCTCCCTTTATTTCGGGTAGGAATCCGTACAGAAAACAGTTATAGTTTGATTGACTGTGTCTTATCAAATCACATGTTTGATAGAGATTTTTCAAAGTCATACTTGAACTCATGATTTATTTCCTGTTTTTCTCAATAGCAAAAAAAAACAAAACACTGTGACATTTCAGTGCTTATGCACTCATTTAAAAAAAATCATCCAAGCAGAAAAAACAAGTACACAACTGCATGAGAATATTGAGAACATCAGATAAACCATGAACCCGAATTAATTTCCACTAGATTCTTTTCATTTGGACTCACTGCTATGGGCGACTGTTGGAAATGGATTCCAATAGATGTGAAAAAATGTACTTAAGATCGAACCAAATCATAAGAAAAGAGTCCGGCTTCCTTAATAAAATGAGTTTGAGAGTCATGCACGGTCAAGGCAATGCAGCAACGCATTGTTTTTCCACTTTTTTGAAAAAATAAATTCTTCTGAAATAAACTTGTTTGTATTTCCTACTTTAAACGATTCATCTCTGGGTGTCAAACTCCATCAAACAAGGCTCCAAAATATTTTACCAGTCAAAGTCGCAGGCGGAACAAAACGTTGACAGGAGTCTGAATAGTTTATTCTCTTTTGATTCTTTTAAATTATTGTTGTTATCAATTCTTTTTTTTTTGTTCTTCACAAAACAAATTCTAGCTTCCTACATATTTTGGTCGGGTTGATTTGGCCCCGGGGCCATGGGTTTGCTGAATGTGTGTTCTATAAACATCTAAGAAAATAATAATAATAATAATAAATATGCAGTAAATTAATAAACAAAATAAAATAATAATAGGTGTCAACAACAACAATAATAAAAATAATAATAGTAATAATAGTAATAATAATAATAATACAAATAATAATACAAATACAATAATTATAATAATAATAATAAATATGCAGTAAATGAATTAACAAAATAAAAATAATTATAGGTGTGAACAACAACAACACTAATAATAAAATAGTAATAATAGTAATAATAGTAATAATAGTAATAATAGTTATAATAATAATGATAATAATAATAATACTAATAATAATAATAATAATAATAATAGTAATAATAATAATAATAACGATAATAAGATAGAGATAGATAGATAGATACTTTATTCATCTCCTTAGAGAAATTCACGACAATAATAATAATAATAATAATAATAATAATAATAATAATAATAATAATAATAATAATAATAATAATAATAGTAATAATAATAATAATAATAGTAAAAATAACAATAACAATAAACAAATGCATCCTTATTGTATCAGGATAAATACATTCAAAGTTTCTTGTCCAGTTCGTTCACGTCAAGACTGATTCCTATACTTGGTTGTACAACTAGACAGTACTTTGACGTTGAAAAGGTAATTGTTAGAAGGCAACAGAAGAGAACTTTAAAGATAAATATGCAAATCTGGCGGGGAATATCATACCAGGAATCAGCACACGCCGTCGTTGTCATAATGCAAAGTGCTGATGCGACCTCCCTGGGGAGCTGGTTAGAAGAGGTTGAATGTCCCCGTTTCCCAAGATGCATCTGCTGAGTCTTAGTTTTCACACTCTATTGGTATCATAATCTCGCAGTAATATCTCGCAGACGCACACGACAGCTGTGTGTTGCCTGACCGTGCTGCTAACACTGCATGCTTCTTAACACTAATGTACTTTTGGCAGAATTTGTCAAGCTGTTTTGAGGGAATTGAATCTCCTCGCCTTCACCAAATCACGCCCTGATATCAGCCCACCCAGATGCCATCGTGGCCATTACCCCCCTTTTTTTGTTTTATTTTCCAGCAACCACAACTTTTGGTTCCTCATTCATCTGTCAGGAATATTACCCTCAGCCTCATCCATCACACTCAATCCACTCCCTAATTCTCGTGTCTCGCGCTCTGCTTATCTCAGTGCTTTGGAGCTGAAGCGTAATACTAACAAGGTAGGAATAGAAAAAAAAAAGATAGATGAAGTGCTCTTTGGGTCATAAATTCCCAGATAAGGTGAATGGTACACTTCACATTAGGGCGTTATACCTTGTAAGACCTTGGGGAAAGTTTGGGGAGTCTCAACGATGACATGAAATAATCCTTTTTACACCAGAAGTGATGGGTTCACTTTCTGTTATCCTTTTCTGTTATCCCATTCTTAAAGCGATAGCTCACGCACAAGGGTTGGGATTATTTTCAGACTAATCTGTTCTTTTTACAGTTATAGACAAAAATGTTTGTTCATTTTAATGTAGCGACTGGAGCTCAGTTGTCTTCATCTTCGTCCAAAAAGACGTATTTTCCCCATGATCTGTCTCAAATCGCGGAAAATTGAGTGTGGATCGATGGACACTTTCCACCCTTAACGTCCGCCATCTTAGTGACGTAGATGAAGCTAAACTGAAGCTAAAACGCGTCTTCAGAGCAGATACCGACGTAAATGTCCCAAGAAAACACTATATTTTACCATAAAAAAACACAACAACAGTAATAACACAATGAAACACAACTTAATAACTTGTTTCATTGGTAAAGAGGTCAAGTGTGGGTTATAGTGTTTCAAGGACTGGTTACAATCAGTGTTAAGAGGTAGTAGAAGAAGAAGCTGTCAAGTCATTTCCTGTTAGTAAAGCTTTTCTATTCTATTCTAGTGTGTAGCAGAGACAGTACTACCCTGTTGAAATATGCACACCGCGCTAGTAAGTGTACTTTCTTAAAGTGTACTGTAAAGCAGTGCACTGGAGTACATCCTGTCAGGAGGCTAATGGCCAAGCAGCGTACAATAAAAGTTTAAAATAAAGACCTATTTCAGTTTTTTCCGTAACAATTAAAAGCTTCAGTACAAGATGGACGTTACAGACGAGCATTACGGAGGTATTTGGATGTTTTTAAGTGTTAAGATGAAGACGAAGACAACTGAGCTCCAGTCGCTACATTAAAATGAACAAACATTTTGTCTTTAACTCTAAAAAGAACTGATTACTCTGAAAATAATGCCAAGCCTCAGTCGACACGAGGATGGGTAGAAAATGAAAACGTGAATGTGTGTCTTCTGCAAAATGCTTCTCTAAATATACAGTCGCTTTAAGTGCATCTGCTCTGACTCAACTGAATATTTCATTAAGTGGGTGTGTTTCACATCTGGAGGTCACGTTCTAGAGACGCGGCGAGTGACCAGGGTTTGCTTCTTTGTTTCTTCTTCTTTTCTTCATACAAAACCTGGGTTTCTCCTCAAGGAGGATTGGTGAATTCATTCCAGCCATTGCTCTCTGCAAAGCTCAGCAGAAAACAGGCAGAAGGCGGATGATGAGTTGGATTGAGGCTGCAGCCGAGAGATGAACTGGAATCGACATGAATAAAATCACATTCATGTTTGACGCGGGTCGGACTGTTCAATTTAAAGTCAATGAAAAATCTCTTGCTTCTTATAAACTCAAGACACATTGCTCATTTAGCTACCAAGGCTGTTTTTTTTTTAAATCCTATCAAATAAAAATACCTTAGAAATCTTTTCACCACCTCAATTTTTGTCCAGATCACAAATTCATTACGATTGACTTTCATCATTAATGTCACATTAACTCTTTCTTAAGAGTCATGAGATATGACTTGAACCTTTTTAGAGTCAAGAGTGAAGCAATTTTACTTCATTAAGTCTCAACTTAGTTTTTTTAGTGCATAAGTGTGTCTCAATTCTTAGTATGTGAAATGTAGTGCTCCATACACACTCAATTGTCAATAAAACGCCCACGAAACTGAGTATGAAAATATATATATATGACTTAAGCAGTTGTGTGTTTTTCTTCTCATGTGTTTTTATTTTTTGTTTTTATCTTATTTTAATTTTACTTTTATTTTACTTTATTTTATTCTGTTAATAGTGCTAATTTTGTAATACTGTAAATAATTTGTATATTTTTAAGATCGTTTTATTTTATTTTATTTTATTATCTCTTTACTATTTCTTTTTTTCCATGCACTTCATTGTCCTGCTGCTTCTGTTGTAAAAGTGTGTTTCCCCTCTGGGGATGAATAAACGTTTTCTATTCTATTTTATTCTATTCTTATTTTAGAATGTCCTTTTATTTATGTATCTTTTTAAAAAGTGTTCCCATCATATTCCTTTATTCATCTTGTTCTTTCTTTTGGCCCTGGGAAATTTGGCCCCAGAGAAAATTGTATCACTTGTCCCACCTTTGCACTAGACCAAGTTATTGTGTTTAATATGTAGCATTTTTGTCTTTGGTCTCAGTCGTGGAAAACATAGTTCTACGAGAGACGGCCAGAGCTCTCTGTTTTTTTTAGTTTTTTTTTTAATGACAGCTATATCTCCTCAGTACCAGCTAGACAGCGAGGTTTGCACCATCACCGAAAAGAGGTTTGCGACTACTGTGTATTTCAAATGTTTCCACGTACAAACCGGCTCTCAGGTTTGATGACTCTTCAAGTGTAGACCCTGAAATGAATGGTATATTCAATCTGGAACAAAGAGCACTCTGGTTGTAGCGGCGCCGGGAAAGTACTTTCAATAAGCATCGGCGAGTGGTTAAAAGTTATCAGTGTGTATCAGGCGTGCTATCGAAGAAACAACCTTGAGTCAATAGGCCGTGACACGTTGCACCGATCCATACGCTTCCCCCGCACACAGACAACACTCCCATAAAGCCCTTCTTATTTTTAATTACACTCAGACTCATTATTTTGAGGGTCTTAAGTGCATCCTGGCTTGTGAGGGGTTTACCCCAGATAATGTATCCGTTCTGGATTAACAATGGATGACTGACTCAAGATGCTTGATTAACTCCACCTCTTCGTCACGGTTGGCTTAACCAGCAGATAATCCTATAGATCCTGGGCTATTGCTTTCATCATTTGCTTTCTCCTGTAAATAAATACAATATTACATGCTCGTTTATTCCCCTAGAAAGTTAACAAGGCCGCGGTGGAATCGGAGGGAACATGCTAAATGAACGCCTCTGAGCTCATCGTGCCGTTATAGACCACTAAACAATAAACAGGGTCCTCCTCCCGGAACCATTAAAGGCTTCACTACGTGCTGACACGAGTCATAAGTATCTCCGTTTGGGACCAGCGATTATTAAGGAGGGCCGTTCAGAGGACGTACTACAGCGCACTCTCCTCGACGACCCGCTGACCTTCCTGTCTGCTCTCCACGCCGCTCGCTAATATCCATCGATTCGCCGTAGCCCAGAAGAAAAAAAGTGCAGAGAGGAGAGTTCATATTAAAATTTGATGAGCTGCTAAAAAAAATAAAACAAAAAAAAAGACTGGCAACTTCAGGTCCCTGCTGGGCTAATTTAAGCAGACAAACAAGTCCAACATCCCAGCGAAATACACGTCCATGTGTTCGGCTACAACCAAACAAGGCCATCGTGAGCAAGAGATGCCAAAACACGTTCATCTCAGAATAGTATGTGGAAGTGAAGTGTTCAATTTGAATGATAAAGAAAAAATAGTATATATATATATATATAATCAAATAATAATATTCATTTATTTCATTCATTATTGTGTTTATTTTATGTATTTTTCCTTTATTATTATTATTATTTTATTATCGTTGATATTTACTTACCGATTGTTTTTTTGTCTATTTTATTAATAAGATTTTTTGTTTTGTTTGTGAATCTAAATATATATAGTTTGATGTATCAATTGATTTAGCTTTATTTATTTCACTGGTAAAATTTAGTTGCTTTAAAAATTCACAAGAAAATCATTTAACAACAATAAACATACACAATGTTATATAAGAACATACAGTACACATGAAAATAACAATACACAAAATATATATATATATATATATTAAGGAAAATAAAATAAAACAAATAATAGTATATATAATGTAATTGTGTATTTTATGTATGTTTCCTTCATTATTATTGTTTTATTATCATTGAGAATTACTTATTTAATGTTTTTTCGTGTATAATAATAATAATTTGTATTATTATTATTATTATTTTAACATGTGTACTGTAAGAAGTATCTTGTCTTGTCTTAAAAACATGAGATTTTAAATTGTATGCATTGTATTTGCATTACTTATTATTTACATGGCAGTTCATGGTTATTCTTCTTATTTTATTTTTCATTTATTTCATTGTATTAATGTAATTTTATTTTATTCACATTATTTTATTATTTTATTCTGAAACGTCCCCACAATGACGCCAATAAAGGTTTCTGCTTCCGATGTGTTCATGTAAGTAATATGCTCGTCTGAGAAAGTAAATCTTGTCATAAACTCACCAGTTTTCATTTTTTTTATTTCAAACTTTGATTGGACGTCTCGCTCGTGTTCTGCTCCGCAGTCAGTCTCACGAGGAAGTGCTTTGCACTCAGACATCTGGAGCACCGGAGGAAAACAAAGGAGATAAAAGTCTGATGTACATGATCTGCCGCTCATGATACAGTGGCGTAGCATCCCACACTCAGCCCAGATCTGTCCATCAGGCACGCGTTTAGTCAACCTGTGAAACTGGCCCGATCAACACAGAAGCCGCGGCTTGTCAGTCACACATTAGCAGCCAAGTCACCACGAGGCAGAGGAGGAGATGAGGCTGAATGCTTATTAGTGGCTGTGAAATCTAAGCCCCAGAGCCGCATTCACCCAGAGAGCGCTTTTTTTCTTTTTTTTTTATGAAGATTTTCAGTTTTGCTTACATTATACCGACGATCAACGTCGGGTGTAACTGCAAACATCACGGATGACAAAATGAAGTTCATACTCTGGACGACGCGTCAATATCAAGGCGAGAGACGTTCCCGGGTCTTTCTTTGCACATTTGCAGATGCAAGACGACCGGCTTTTTGGCGACAGTTCTGTTGATTTCCTGCGAGCCGTGTTTCAGAAAAGCACACATTTGTTTTTCAATAAAAGCATCTCTATCATGCAGGAATAAACCTTTTTTCATGACGACAATGCAGCCTTTCAGATACGCATACAACTGCCATTACTTGTTCAGTCATAATTCTACTAGTAACGTAAGTTACGAGTAAAATATCTACATTATTATTATGGTATTATAATGAAAGGTTTCAATACTAACTTTATTTTACTGTATTTTATTCAACTTTAATTCATATTTATTTAATTAATTCTAAGGATGGGCTGATGAGGTCTCATGAAACAGTTTGGAGCTAAAGCCACTGTGTCATGAAACAGTGTCTTAATGTTAAAAGGCCACTAGATGTCACTCTCTGCTTTAAAATCCTTGGCTTTTGATACTAAGTCAATGAAACTTGCCATCATTTTCAAAGTTGGACTGACATCTAGTGGCCTTTTAAAGGCCAGACACTGTTTCATGACACAGTGACTTCACTATGAAACTGTTTCATGACACAGTGGCTTCACTATGAAAATGTTTCATGACACAATGACTTCACTATGAAACTGTTTCATGACACAGTGGCTTCACTATGAAACTGTTTCATGACACAGTGGCTTCACTATGAAACTGTTTCATGACACAGTGGCTTCAGTATGAAACTGTTACATGACACAGTGACTTCACTATGAAACTGTTTCATGACACAGTGACTTCACTATGAAACTGTTTCATGACACAGTGGCTTCACTATGAAACTGTTTCATGACACAGTTACTTCACTATGAAAGTGTTTCATGACACAGTGACTTCACTATGAAACTGTTTCATGAGGCCTCATTGACACATCTCTACTGAATAGAATTCTTTACTCTCCTCGCCACAAAATAATTATTTCAATCTGGAAATATTGCATCAAAACCCCTCACAGTCGACACCACATTCATGTAATCCTGAGCTCTTAATATGTCCTGGAAACAAGCCATTCATCTCGTAACGATATCCTCAGACCTCCTCCAAGTATATCTCGCGGACATTAATGAAACACCCGCAAAAATAAATATATAAATAAGAGAAGATCACAGGAGCTCCCACGCAAGACAACATGATGCAAGCCGGCTGCTCAAACTGGACATGAATGCATTTGACGTTAAAACAAGGATCCCCCGTCAGGATCGGGACCGGTTCTGGATTCTCACTTGCCTCTTTGCATCAGCGTTGGACTAGCAACGTCTTAACGTGTTTGTCAAGCAGACGCGGCGTCTTCACACTTCCTGCAATACCATGAAATATGCAAATGATGGTGAGGTTTCTTAGTTTACTCGGGATGCTTAAAAAATAGAAGCAGTTTTTAAAAAAAAAAATTCTCCCTCTATCATCGCTGACACTTGGAAAATGACCGGAGATGAACTTGATAGTCGTGCAGAATGAAGATAAACTGTTAAACTGTTCATGTTTTCACTTATCGTATTGTCTTTCCTTGAATAGAATACAATTTATTGCTTAGGCATGAAAAAAGAAAGATGTAGTTTGGCACTAGGGCAGCAACAGGCTCCTCTCCATGCACTGCAGAATGAAACACTTTAATAAATCCTCTGTTCCTTCTGCCATAAGATGCTACAATTGAACTCTCTCTCATGCTTCCCATGCTCTTTTTACTTTTTATTGGCAACTTTTGAATTATTTATTTGTCTTTTTTATGTGTTTTGTATGTATTTATTGTATTATGTATTTATCTGATTATATTTATTTATTTATTTGATTAGAATGACTTGTCTACACTGACTCTTACTTTAGTTTCTTTGCATTTAGTGTATCTTTTAATGCTAGAATGCTTAACAGAATCTTGTTTTAAATGCCGTATAATGAAAAAAAAGATTCATGAGTCTTGAAGAATTATGGCTCAGTTGAACTGATGAGCTCCTCCTGAGATAAAAAGTAAAAATTAGAGCTGGTGTAGTTCAAAATATCAAAAGAACATTAAAAGGGAAAAGGAAGAAGACAAAAGTCCAGCTAAGTGAGGAGAGTTTCGGTGACAAAACTGGTAGTTTTTATAATGTTTACTCATGTATGTTATTGTAAATGTTGCGATAAAATAATCCAAATATTCCTGAATCATTCTATCTGCTGATAAATCTTCACCACTCTGCACCTCCATCTTGAAACTGGTCAGAAAAGAGTGTGTAAATACTGCCTGAAACATCCAAGCGTGCTGGAGTTGTAAAGGTGCAGCTAACAAGACCTCTGGACACCCCTCTGACCGGGCGAACCACTCTTATGCAAAACCAGATCTCTCAGGGGCAGGAATAGACGAACACGAGCCGATTGTAAATACGCTCCAGCTTCCATTTTCCTTAAAGACATAACATCATGCCCAGTTAATATTTCAACCACAACTATTCCAAGATTCCACTTTGCCTCTGAAAAGAACTACTTTTTTTAAGGTTTAATGATCTCACTATGGTTTCTTACAAAAGCACAGTATTCTCAGAGTCGCTCTTAAGCCAAAGCTTTTTTAACAAAAAAAAAACGCTTTCTGCCAGAACACCCACTCACGGGCTTAACAAAAAAAATGAAGAACAACTTTATATCGAAGGGAAAAAAAAGAATCTGAAGGCTCATCGAATGATAAATAGGACCCGACCGTGGCAGCTTATGATCTACTCCCAGATCAGGTTCTTGGAGCAAACTGAGCAGCATAATTGAAATGGCAGGAAACAGAAAAACAAAACATATTTTTAGACTTCCTTCCCCGTCAAAGTGTATGTGCTTTGGATTAGATTGAGCAAATACAAAAATTCCTACCAACCCACGAAAAGCATATTTTATCGCTTTATCGCCTTCTTGGTTATTATTAACAATTGACCATCAATCGCTCACCGTCCCGATCCAATCTGCTCGGTGTTTGATCTCAGCACGTCGGAGCCAAGGAATAAACAATTCAATCACAGAAGGGTTTTGCATACAAGAGAAAGGCAAAGAGATACAAAGCAAACAAATAAATGTGCCAGCCCGTATGAAGATTTCCGAGGCTGCGTAATTAGGCAACATTCATAATACATGACCGGAGGGAAGAAGGCGGTGAGCGATACGCCGTCGTCGATCATGTGTTCCAGAGAATGTTTATTTTTTTTCGAGCGGCCCGTGTCACCTGAGAGGGTGTGCGTCTGGATGTGCTGGTGCGTCGTGTGATGGAGGCAGAGCGGCCGGTGGCAGCTAGAAAATAGCCCGGGCCTTTTCATTTGACACCGCAGCGCCTTCAAACAAACTACCTCGGGCCCCGGAGCACACCCATAATCCATTCAAGGTAGCAAGCAATTTTCATTATTGACTGGTGAGGAACTCGGGCAGAGAAGGAGCAAGCAAGAAGGCAGAGAGTAGATGAAAAAAAAAAGAAAAAAAAAAGAAAAGAGAATAGCATGGCTGAGCAGAGCCAGATTGAGAGCAGTAAAGATGGCAGGAGTGGAAGGGATAGCAGGGTATTGGCAAGAAAAAGAAAAAAAAGGGTTGGAAGGGAGAGAAAGTGGATTACAAGTAAAGACAGGGCTCAAAAAGGGAAGACGGCAGGAGAGCTTTAGAGGTTAGATGTATTTGGCAGCGTGGAAGACACACAGAAGAAATAAAGAAGGTTGGAAATGTGATATATGGAAGGGCAAACTTTAAAGTTGTCGGTGGTGCAGGTTTGATTTATTATTCTGAACTCGGTCACAGCACTCGTAGAGAAGGACGACAATTAAAATTATCCATTAGGAACATCTTTATCAATGAGCTGAAAACCATGTATTCAGTGTCACAGGATAAGATGTGTCCATATTTTGAGATAGACATTTGATTCCAAATTTGCATCCATTATTTAATATGAATACTGGTCCTTTAACTTTTCTTTATTTCCTTTGCTCTATGTTTGCACTTTGTCATTCCTTGTACTTTGTTCTTTTATTTGCACTTCGTTCTTCTGATTTTTATGAAACTATCGTCTGCTGTAAACAGGAAACTCAATCTCCGGAAGGAGGTCTCCAGAAGAATTTATAAAGTGTATATAATATAATATAATATAATATAATCTATCCTCTGTCTGAGGACACTTTAAATATTGAAAGGCCAAAAACTACAATTTCCAAGGACATAATAAATCAAATGTGTTAACTGAGAATAATTTCAAAATTGTATATTTAGATTCACAGGTTTGCATATAGCAAAGATTTTTCTCCAAAACACTTTTTTTTTTACCCAGTGATGGGAGTAGGCCGCGACGCAGTGTGCCAGCTCACCATCAGGTGCAATCTGGGTTGAATGTCCTGCTCAGGGACACAGCGGCACAGTCCTGAGCTGCTTCTTAGGCCGACCACGTCACCGTCTGAGCTGTGAAAGCCTGAACAGGGGACTTGAACCCAGGACCTTCAGAATAAAAGTCTGATGAGCTATCCAGATATAGATTGAGCTGTTGTAATTAGAATACATTTTTTGTTTAAATATGTGTTCTCTTATAATAACAATTCATTATCTTCTGTTGGATTTTTGAAAAATATTTGCCTATATTTTATATATTTTAAAATACTTGCTGTAACATCCGACATTGCGGAGGATTGAGATGCAAATTTAAACACCAAATAACATTAAAATCTTTAAAGAAAAATTGTGGTTTGAGAGAAAGGAGAGTAAATTCATGTATGTTTTAGGCATTATTAGGGAAACATCTCTTATTGATCATGTCATTTATTTACAGTATTTGGTTCTAATGTAATCAAAATTGGTCCTATTTTAATTTTCATGGGGTTCTTCCTGCGCCTTTTCCTTGACCTCATCCAGTCGCCCTCCACCCCTGAGCCAATATCTTCAAACACATTTGTACAAATCTTTAAATGACTGTTCCAACGATGGACACACAGGTTGACCTGAGGTTCACAAGCACGACAAACAAGCCATATCTGAATCCGACTCTCTACTCTCAGGTTCATGATTCGACGATTTGTCAAAGACGGGGGCATTTTGGGACAAACTCATTGATATGCAGCTCGCTAAAGCAAAGAAGAGGAAGCTGCGAGCCCAGAGATAAATGAAGATACAGCATGACCAGGATGTGTGGAGTGTTGTTAATACTACAAAAGCCGTTTCTGCCACTATCGTAAAATCACACGTTCACGTTGTTTAACTCGGCGTGGCTGCCAGTATAAGCCGCTCAAAGAAACATATAAACTTCTCTCTGGCTGTGGAGCAGTCACAGCATGCAGGGGGAACATTTACTGGTTACACTATTAAAAAAAAAGACACAAAATGGCTGCGATAATTGATATTCTACCCTCGTCTTCTCGCAGTCAAGTGACAGAATTCTATTGCTGTCGTTCAGCCATCAGGAAATGAGCCTCTACTGTTTTGAGGGAGGTTTTTTTTTTTTTTTTCTTAATCAAACAATGGTGTTAGATTCTTCACACATGTATCATTTCCTCTGTGCTATACGTCTCTATGCTCCGGTGGGCTTAAGGGGATTGAATAATGAATTTAGATGACTATTTTTTTTACATTTCCCCATATGATGGGAACAGTTTATCCTGTTATTGGTTCAGTTATTTTCTTTCCTTGCTTATTTTGGCCATCAGGCAAAATAGAGGAGTCAAAAGTATAAAATCAGCCTTAAATTTGCCTTTTTTTAACTTGAACATCCATCATAGTCTTGTTAAAAAGTATTTTATCCTGTAACTATGCTATGATATCATTTCATTTCATTATTGAAATCATTGGTGGGTTATTAAATTTCCTTAGGGGCCACATTAGGGGCAAAATAAGCAAAAAAAAAAAGTATAAAACAAGTATTGAAATGAAGCTTAATATTCCAAAAGTACTATTGTATCGTATGTTATGTCACTTTTTTATTTGATGTAGAAACATTTTTTCATCACATATGCTTTAGATTCACTTAAATGGTTTTCAGGGGTGATACAACTCATAGAAAATGAATATCTTAAAACAAAAAATATAATAATAGTTAAAGACTATTATTGAATAATATGAATAAATACATTATTAGTTTCTACAGTATCTTACATTAAAACAGTCGTAGGGCCAGGTGTCACACTTTGGGGCCAGCAATGATCTTGATGGATTTTGGATGCTTTTAAACACAATGATGTAAATAACGGTGTTGAAACTGATAAGGAAAAATACGTACTGGACTTTACATGAATATATATGTATATGTATACAATATGTTTATACTTTGAGTTTGTACACTTATACTGTGCAATATGCTACATATTTATTTATATTTTAAACTTACATGTCCTCATGTGTATATTGGTATATATATGTTTCATCATGAGCTTTTTATATGTATATATATATATATATATATATATATATATATATATATATATATATATACATGTATATATGTATAACCTTTTTTAAATACATATTTACTGCGGTAAAGGCAATCACAGCATTATTCAATCAATAAGACGTACTTGATAAAAGATAGCATCCTACTTTTGACACCATCTGAAGAGGAATATATACATACATATATATATATATATATATAGATCACCAATGTATACACAGAAGAGGAGAACCACGTTGACAATTCCCCCAATAGTAAAAGTCATAAACCCCAATCAGATTCATACTTCCTGTTACACTATGTTCGTCCAAACTACTAAAAAGTGTTTTTTGTGCACAGAAATGTCCCAAATATACAATTGAAATCATCGTAATGAATTGTGTTATTGTTACACGTATCTTTATCCTTATATAACTAAAAAAAAAAAGGCGCTCTCATGAGACATGACGGAGGCATCAGTCCACTGTCACCGACCTCTTGATTTCTCCCAACTTCCTGTTGTCCTCATGTCAACAACCCCGGCCTATCTTCCCCATTATCTCTTCCTCCGCTCGTTCACTCGCTCTCGACAGTCAAATCAGCGGCTGTCTCTCTTTTCTTTTTTTTCTTTTTTTCCCTTTTGGTCCAGCGGGGGCTAAGATGATGACTCCCTCCCTTCATCTGGCTCACTCCCTCCACCGCTTTATGGCGACGTCCTGCCTAAAGTTGCATCTGTCAGCACAATAAGGACCCATTATGGATGGTAATCAATCAGCCGGCACGACGGCTACGGCGAGCATATAAAAAAAAAAAGAAGACGAAAATAAAGTCTTTGAGGGAATGAAGGAGGGATGTGGCTCTTATGCTGCTAATCACAGCTAATGGTTCTGAGTCGTGAGTTAATAGTGCGGCGGGGGCAGGAACCAAGGGACGTGTGGAGGGGGAGGTGGTCAACTGTATGTTTTAATACGTGAGGGCGGGGCCGAGGATGAGTGAAAGATGGAGGAGAGAATTGAAAGAAGGAAGATGGAGAAGAGAAGGCAGAGTCAGCTTATGTGCAGGTTTTAATAACATCATTATGATGGTGAGAGAATCGCAAGGGGATTAAAAGAAAAAAAAAACACAATATTGAAAATATAGGATTTGCTTAACCTTTAAATACCAGTCGTTATAAACACATTTTTATATTCAGAAGGTTTTGACTCAGATGTTATACCATGTTTTTAATCCAAGGCTGACATGGGCAAAGTGTATCCATACTATTAAAATCATGAATAAATGTTCGTGATTTTATTATTTGAGTTATTGAAGAACTTTCTTTAGGGAAATATGTATACATTATTTAGGGGTCCGGGTCATAGACCATATTCATTTGGAAAATTGTGGATTGTCCCATGATAGATCGGAATCAACATTTGTCATAGGACAATTCGCAATTAAAATACCGTCAATCGCAATCTGTCCTAGGATGAACTCAAATCTATTTCCATGGGATGGTATTAATGCAGAGGACACAACAATATTCTTACAAACCATTATTTTATTCAGAATCTACACATAGAGACTAAAATTACTAAGCTTCAAAATCTCTAACAATAAAATTAAGAATGATCATTTTTCCAACACTTAACTTTACGGATTGGAATTCCAATCTGTAATAGTAGGATTCCAGATCCTACTGGATTCCAATCTGTACTGTGACATATATGTATAGCACCACTGATTTCACAGGTGGGTAAATACTGCTATATTATCATGTTCATTACCAGCACAAAAAAGTAGCTCTTATATTAATAACAGGAAGCTGCAGTCTGGGTTGAAACAAAATCATCTCATGAGGACAAAATAACTCATTATTGTACGCTATATTTCCAGGATAAACGTTTGATTGGATAAACTGTAGCTTTCCACCTGTGCAATGACCTTTCTTTAATTTGAATGACTCATTTTTTAACTTGCTTTTTGCAGAATGCACCTCAACTTCAGTGGAAAAATAAAAAAATTGGAACGAGAAAAGCAGAAACTGTTGTTTGACTTTGGCATGATTGACGAGTGTTGTAATGGCCACTGTGCATTTAGGGATTGGACGTTTGTCTAAAGGGATTAGTTGAGGGGATAAACGGAATGTTTCTCATATCTCTTTCCCACCGACATCGTGGACATACAACGACATATTTATGCCTGGCTCGTTCTCCGTTCTTTGACTATGCATTCATCCTTTTATCTGGTTTTATGAGCAGCGACAAGCTGCAAAGGTTGAGTGAATGAAACGCTGATACTAAATTACTCCTGTTTTTTTAGCCCTCTGGGATTTGACAACAGAGTAGCATTTTTTTTTTTTTCATTTCATGGCCAAAAGACACAGATGGTAAAGGCCACAGCAGAGGATCAAATCCATTGGACAGCACCCAGTGGGTAAGCCAACCTCCATACTATCGCCACAGAGTATTTGTAATTTACAAGGCAGCTCCACATGTGGCGCTTTGTTCCTTGGATGAAAAATGATAAAAAACCTAAATTGAATTTACTTTGAGAAATGACGGTTGGCGCTGTCGCTGTCATCTCAACTCACTGATGAACACTGGGGTGCAATAATGAGCGATGAGGACATTTGTCCATATCGTGAGCGACTGCTGAGGTGGCATCACAATACATAATACTGATTGTTTGTTAGAGGCTGAAAGAAAAACCTCTTAAGCCAAAATAGGTCAGACTTTTTGCTTTCCGCACAGGGACAAAACAGATGTCTTCAAGACTGTGAATTAAAAGCCTTGCGCAGAAGAAGAGGGAAGACGAACAAAAGAATGGCGTGCACAGGAAAAGGGGGCAGTGATGTAAAAAAGGAAGGAAATGCCAAAAAAAGGATGAGGAGTGGGTGAAAATAATGAGATTAAGACAACGGGAAACAGTCGAAAAGACGAGACGAAGAAGGTGAGAAAGAGAAGCACAAAGATTCCAGATTCGCAATGTGCTGACAGATTTGACACACATTGCACCTTTTTAGCAACAACTTCAACTCGACGAAATTCTGGGAGACTAATTGGAAACAGGGCTCACCTACACTGCCGTGGTAGTAGTGACAACATAAACGAGTGATACTGATCAATGCTTCGGAGGCCATGCTGGTGATGGAATGGGTTATCTAATACGTACCAATTCAGCGTTTATTTTTCAGCCTAAGAAAGCTCCCTGTCACGAGTGGTGGGCAATGACCGAAAGATACTGTGGGAATCTAAATGTAATCAGAGTTTATCCTATTAGTCCTGGTAGAATCCCCATTTGTCCTAGGACAGATATAATAAATAACATATTACGTTTAAATGATCGATTTCTCAAAATTATACATTTTAATGTTATGAAAGTGTATTAATTTGATGATTATTCTATTATTTAAATATTGAAACCATTCAAACCTGCCATTTTTAATTATTAAAAACCTATTTATTGGGTGACAATCTGAATTTGTTTTGAAACAATCAATAGATTTGCCAAGAATGAGGGACTAAAGAATAGTTCTAAAAGATATTATTAACAAAAGTGCATTTAAAACATTTCAGAGAATCATCGTGAAGTTAATGAAGACAGTTGCGCTGATGCTCTTTATCTGAAGGCGGAAGTTTATGTCCTCCTTATGAATGTCATTTGAGGAATTTAACGCACAGTTTAGCGATAACTTTCTAGATTAAAGTGCGGCTCATGACTGTGGAAACTGAACAACTGATAGATTGACATCAGTATAATGTTGTTGTTGAATTTATAGATTGACATCAGTATAATGTTGTTGTTGAATTTATAGATTGACATCAGTATAATGTTGTTGTTGAATTTATAGATTGACATCAGTATGATGTTGTTGTTGAATTTATAGATTGACATCAGTATGATGTTGTTGTTGAATTTATAGATTGAAATCAGTATGATGTTGTTTTTGAATTTATAGTATACATCAGTATAATGTTAAGTTACTTGACCTCGCAATGTTGTTTTTATCTGCGTGAGTAGAGACGCTGAACTGAAGGATAGACCCGCCTTATGTAGCTTCTGATTTGCTAATATTGTGTGGTTTATTGGTGAATTTAAGCGTGAAAAATGTCAAGTGTGGCGTGAGACTTCGTGTTCAGGACCATTCGGAGACCATGGGGTTGAGACCTGGGACGCACTGGATAGACTGTGTCTTACAGCTGGACTGGGAACCTTCATGGTCCCCTGGGAAGGGCTGGATGATGTAGCTGGGTAGAATTCTACTGGACAGCTTTGTATTCTTGTACTTAGTTGTCATTCAGCATCACAAACCATTCGTGTTACTAATCACTCCAGCAATTCTTTGTTGTTCTTGGAAGCGCTTACAAAAAAAACGAGATCTGTACCTTAGGTTGTAGGATTAAAGCCCTGAACACAACAAATGGAAATCAAGAGATTTAACCAACCATCGGCAGGTTGAATTTTGCAGACCGGTGTATATAAATACATTCAAATATCTCCTGTACTTTGGTAACACTTAAAGAACGGAGCTAATCTTTCCTTCTGTACACGAGTAGCACGTCCGTTTTATTTCCGTCTCCACCTCTGCTTGACAGTTTTATAGAGACCACCGAATGCTTTCATACGAGATGTAAAAGAACATTCATCAAAGGGGAGTTGTCTCAACACTTCAGTTGAAGTGTGTGTCGCCGCAGACGCAAACAACACTAATGTTATCAGAGACATTGAAACATCTGTGTGTAAGAACGCTTCGCTTGAGTTTTGAACACAAATCTTTGAACCCACATCCACCTGCCGTGACTGACTGGAGGCAGTGTGTTAAACGCTTGCTCAGACTCTCTTGTTGTTGACATTCAGACGGTGTAGTAGGCTTTGTTGATAGTGAGGTGCCAGAGGTGGAATCCATTTGGATTCAAAATATGTCTGTTGACTAAGGGAGGCGTTTGGAGTGCGCACGTCCACGGCTTGGGACTTTTGCCATTTTTCACGGGAAGGACTTATGGGGGGCTTTTGGCAGCGGTCAGCACCAGCAAGAAGGTGACAATTGTCATGAGTGTTAGCAGGAGGCTAGCATCTGGATTGAATATATATTATTGTGGTTATTTGGATAAGGAAAAAAGATGATGGATGTCAACCATTATACAGAGACTTAGAATGACAGTAAAAATAGCAAATACAGAGCTAAGAGAATTTGTCCACTTGTGTGATAAAGTTTGAGCTCTATTGTCAGAGTTATGTAGCCAAAATGCTAATTGTATCGAAATGATCCATACAGTGATCCAGTAACTGTATTTTTAGTTCAGATTTGGTTCTTATTGTTCTTTCTCTCTCTTTACCAATTCACTGAAACCCTACATCATTTTAAAGCTAGATTACCATCTGAAATGTATCAAACTGTGTCGCGACACAGACATTGTGCAGAAAACAAGGTCAATGGAGAAGAGAGGAAGTTTTTGATGTTTTTGAGAACCTTTAAGAACGATAACAATAATGTGGTTTAATGACTGTATTGATAAAAGAAAATCATTGAATTAGAATGAGATCGTTCAGTGGATCAAAAAGCAATATATTTTATTTAAATTATATTTAAAGAACCTGGTGACAAAAATGTAGAGAAAAAAATGTATAAATGAATTACAACTAGATAAATAATCTGGAGGTCCTCAGTGGACAAAGGGCTTTGGCCTTTAGGTGTTTATTTATTTATTTTATTGACCAACGACTGAATGACCTCCCGTCATGTCATAGACGACGTCTCTGATAACACACGTCAGAGGCTAGACTAGCATCAATCTTCATCAAGCAGACTTTGGCCTTTAAGTTGCAGACGGCAGATGGTTATCAGCAGACGAGTGGAAATGGACTGACAGCAGCAAAGGGATCTGATCCCAAAGTTAAAAGTTACTGTCTGTCAGTTTTGATTGAGGACTTTAAAAGAGACTGGAAAAAGTTGGTGCCCAGCCTTTTTTTTTTCTCCCTTTTTTGCAATCTCTTTCTGACATTATTATGTCTTTTAATAGGATTCAAGCAACTTCACACAGAAAGGGCCAAAAAAAAAACAGACACTTCACAAGATGTTTGATCCAGCCTGCACTGTTGTGACACCCCGCTGCCAGTAATGAGGTCCGCTCTCGTGGAAGGAGAACCTGAGGTCATCCGGGCGACGACAATACCACAAGCTTTCATTTAGGGAATTTCCGCCAGCATACCTGACTCTGGGACCAGATTAAAGGTCTTCCAAAATACAGACGGCTAAAAAGACTAAACACCCAAAACCGCACTTTGATGTCAAAAAGCTCAGAGTCTACGTGTCGGGATCCACTCAGAAATTGGCCGGAATAGGAAGAAAGATGATGGCAATAGGTGCTAATAACTCCTTACCATGAACATATACCCAGAAATATACAGTTGCAAAGGTTACAAAATTAGATATTTATATATTAATATTATTCTTAATTACGTAAAAATGACAAAAAAAAGTACTTTGAAATATAGAGACCATTATTTTCCAATTATATACCAGTTAATTTCCAACTACAGATTCATACAAACTTATAACAAGATAACACTAACTTTTTTGAACTGTAAAAGTACTTTCTAAGCACACACATTGTATATAATCTCACATAAAGATGACTTAATGTGGCTACTGTACTTTAAATACAGTTCCAAATAACCTGGGTCATTATTTTGAATTGTACGGTTTTAATTGTATAGCTTTCAAAAAGGAATAATTGATTTAATGGATAGAGCCGAAACATGCCAGCCTGAGGAACACAGAGGACACAACCACATGTTGTAGTGTGTACTAGTAGTTATTGTATTGTTATTGTTATTTGTTTGATTTAATATATCTTTTTTGCTGTTATTTGTTATTATCATGATCATTTGTATAGTCTTTTATAATTCGATTTTTTTATTAATATCTTTATGTATTATTGTTTTCAATATGTGTACTGTATTTCATTATATTTGTATGTACTGCTGAAACAACCGAAATGTCCACAACGTGGGAAGAATAAAGGAATATCAATCAATCAATCAAGCCATTGATCAATCTATCAATCATGCAACACACAACTAAACGTATGGGGAGAAAAAAAATTTGCCAAGCCAAGCAAAAAGGGGAAAATACAGAATATTTAGTTAAGATAAGACAATTAAAAGCTAAATTAATTATCATTGGAAATCCAGTTCTACTGGAGTGTCCATGGAAGATAACATCCTTTTCATTCCATCAACAACATATTTTTTGAGTTGTTGTTTTATCTAACTTGGGTTTTAGTTGGATGAGAATAATGTTGTATCCATCTGTCTTTATAAATTGCTCTCCGGTGTCATAATCCCTTTCACAGAAAAAGGCTTAAGTGGTGAGGAATGAAAAGAGGCTAATTGTGATCTTCAAATCACTGGATCAGGTAAAAGCAACACTTTAGCAAAACAAACGTGTGGATTTTGAATTTTGAGTCCAATAGTTAGCTCTGAACTAAACAAAGAACTTGTTACACTGAATGGTTTCTCCTCTTTTTCTTTTCTTTAACTGAGAGTCTGAGTGCGTTTTCTGTCTAGTGTAAATATGTGTAACGCCAAAATCCATCAGAACAAGGTTCAGAGTAAAGACAGGGTTCACTTCAAAAATGGACATTTTAAGGTCTTTACACCAAAGCACACCAGAGACTTAAATCAGGCCTCGGCGGTCGTCCTTGCCTCGACATCCCTGTCACAACAAAGTGAAGCCGCCGATCTGTAACAAGGCCGCCGATTAAGTATTTAAAAGTACATGTTCAAAAAGAGCGTTGACATACGACACACTGTCACCCCGGCAAGGCCTCGGCTCTCACTGTAAAACAAAGCATCTTGTCATATAAAACATTCCATGGTGAATATTTGAATATCAAACTGAGAGCCACACCTCGCCACAACTGGACGCCGTAACTCCCGACGCTCATCTGACCTCTCGCCTTTTTGACTATATTTGGAGATATTGATAGACTCAAAATTCTTTCCAGATGCTCCCAAAACATTCCGTGAAACATCCAAACAAAGCAATAAAATGAACGCGGGATTCATCCAGATATCCTCGCAGATCTCTCTGCACTTAACATTTCAGAGCTCACGTCATCCTGCAATCGGGGACTGAAAATGTCAACTATAAATTTTTAAGGGAAGAGGTGTCTTGCAATATGAAGATTCTCCATACATGGCCAGGAGTCAATCGTGGCTCAGATAAAATTGCAAAACCCTGACGTAAAAAAAAAACGACCTTACAAACCTTTTCTTTATATGACTGAATAAATACATTTTATTTTCAAACATGTAAAACATATATAGTTATGTGTACATTAAACATGCTTATAAACAAAGCAAAATAAAACATAACAAAAACAAAAAGGAATAAAAACAAGTTAAAAATAAGCTATTTTTATTCGTGCAAATATTTACATTTTATTAACCTGTATTTTCAGTTTGTTACAATTTGCCCAATATTTATGCACAGATATCTGTTAATATGCAAAATATATAAGCACTAATAATAATACATAACATGTATCTTGTCTCGTCTCATATTATTTCACATATAACATGATGATTATACATGATAGTATAATATATATGCATTTTACTACTACTCATACTTCTACTTTTACTTTTACTACTAATTCTACTACTACTTCTACTAATAATTCTACTAATACTTCTACTCTACTACTAATTATACTACTATTTCTTATACTTTTACTATAATTAGTACCCGTACATATATACTTCTATGCAACACCCGTAGTTGCCCAAGTATGTCAGGTACATTTTCTTTTAAAGTAAGTATAAGGGTCTGAGGAAAAGTAAAATATTGATGGATAAATAAATCTATAATGACGGTTCTGACAATTTCCAAAAGGAGCTGCAAATGGAAATCAATCTTGTTTAATGGTATTAACTCTGGAAATATTAGTTATGTATCATATAATTTATATAGTTGAAATGTGGTGCCCCCTTCCCATTGAACTATATATATATATATATATATATATAATATAGATGGATAATAAAGTTGGAAAATGCTGGTAAAGAATGACAGTATAGGAGAACTCCAGGGGGATTTTGGATGCTGCTTTAAAATCCAAATGTAAAGCAGGCAACATGTCTGTCAGATCCAGTAATCTATGCCTTCTAAAGCGATCAAAAGATGTTCAAACGTGGCCCTCTGTGTGTGTTCCATCTCAGATCCTACATCTATTGTGCCTCAGACATGCTTGTATGTTCCCGTCTTCTTCTGCCTCTTTCTTTTTTTCCTTCTTCTTCTCTGCCACGGTGCTATGTCCTGATCAATTTACCGCTCGGCACATGATGGCCGCTAGCACCTCGGAGGATTTGAAGGACTTTGCGTGCAATCCCAGCCTGCCTGGCTTTCTCTCCCACATACAAAACGGCCATTTATATTCTTATCCCCCTTTGGCCGTCGAGCAAAAAACGTGTCCTCGCGAATGGCGTTTCCACGTTATTGTTTTGAAGGAGAAATCAGACCCTATATTGCTCAACAGACACCAAATCGAAAACACAGAGAGTAATAGGGCTTAAGCTACTTTTTTTTTTTTAAACAGACTCAATCAGAGCTGAAATTTTAATGTTAACTGACATTAAAGTGATAGTTCACCCATTATTCAACATTTCTACTCACCCTCATGTAGACTAAGAGTTGGCATGTTTTTTCAGATTATTATCAGGTTATTTTTTGTTATAGAGAAAAATGTTTGTTCATTTTAATGTACCGACAAGAGTTGTCTTCGTCCAAAAAGACACTCAACAACTTCCAAATACCTCCGTACTGCTCGTCTGTAATGTCCTTCTTGTTTTGCAATTTGTTTGTAGGGGAAGATCCCAGTCTTTCCATGCACACTGAAACTTACAATGTGTTTCAATGATGAAATAATTAGATCGTCCGCTAAAAACAAGCTTTAACATATACAGAATTATGCAAGTATGGAGAGTATTTGGATGTTTTTAAGTGTGTTTTTGGATAAAAAGGAAGACAACTGAGCTTCAGTCGCTACATTAAAACGAACATTTTTGAATATAACTCTAAAAAGAACAGGTTACTCTGAAAATAATCACAACTCTGAGTCTACATGAGAGTAAATATTGAGTGGAATCTAAATTATGCGTGAACTATCCCTTTAGGAGTTATAGCAGATAGAAATTGATTGTTTTTTCTTTTGTTTCAGCAACTTTTTCTAGTTAATATCTAATAGCGGCCAAAACAATTTTAAATTTAGCCAACAGGAAGGAGGATTCTTGATATTTGCTTTGATTCCTTGAGGCTCAATTCATGTTGTTCGTTCTCCTTCCTCAAAACAAATTCTAGATTTACTCATATCGTTGACATCCATATTCTCTGTTCCTCATCTTAAACACTGGACTTTTTACACGTCACCATATCAATGTAAAGGTGGATTTACGTTGATGTATGGCAACCATCCGACAGTCCACATGCAGATTTAAAAAAAAAAAAGAGCTTATATCCGAGGCGGTAGTCATGTTCAGCTTTCTCAACACAGAGGAATGTACAACTAATTCAAAATAATCCACTGAAGCGGAAACATGCCATTGAAGACATTTGCAATTCAGTAAGTGTGGTGAGTGTTAATGCATGCAACATCAACCCAAGCAAAAGTCTCAAGCATTCATCTGCAGGTTAGTTCTGCTGCCAATGGCAGTTCCGTGTGTGCGGGGGTGCACGTTGTTATCATTCATGCAAACTGTGTCGTGCTTTGTACTGCTTCTTTTCTCCCTTTACCCAGTCGTTCATTAACTCTCATTTCCTCCCACTCTCACCATCCCTGTCAATCACAAATGCACTTGAGTTCCAGATGAGCAGAAGCGCCAATAATGAGTTGGTTTTGACACTAGTTCACCTCCTATGTTTCCTGATCAATACCCGCACATGTCAAACACAACATCAGAATCTGTTTTACACTTTAACATCAACAGACTTTTCACAGCAGCGAATAAGTTTATTTTAAAATCAAGCCCAATATTTAAATCCTAGGAACAGCTAAACTCATGTATAATGGATTCTTGAAATGATCAATACCAGGTCAATGTGCTTCTTAAAAAAACACTGTATATCATTGAAATATGGTTCTATTAGTGTTATTATCAAAATATGTTTTGGGTTTTTTTTGTCTGCATTTTCTGCAACCTCAACATCAGTTACTCTATTTTCCATTTAATAAAGGTTTGCTGCAACAAAATCTGTTTGTATTATGGTATATAATAATAATAATAATAATAATATTAATAATAAAATTAAAGATTCGAACTCAAAAAATGCTTAAAAGTTCTAGTTTATGTTTAGGTTTCGCACTCATTTTGTTTGTTACCTTCGATTTCTCTCAGTGATAATGAAGCTTAGTTTTTGATAGAGTTGTTTCTTCATGGCTCATATTTGAGAGGTTTGGCCATTTTCAAGTTTCTTACGTAGAATACCACAAGCAGGGGGCGCAATTACATCTTCACTCTGGCTCGGAAACACCTCCGTATAGCTACGTTATTAACCCCAATTGAGGAGGGAGTGTATTCTTATACGTTTCCCTACTATAATATTTATTTAAAAGTTATAATGTTTGATGATTAGCAATTGAAGAGAATTACTAATTCTGCTTTTCCTGCTTCAATAATATTTTTACCGCCTTCTCTTGCTTGTGTAATTGTAACAAACTACCACAGTCACAGGAATAGAAATTAGACAAGAGCGTATCGTATTTCTTATCAGAACAATTTGTTCTTTCCATAGAAGTTTGTTTGTTTTGAAACAGTGACGATGATTTTCAAATCCCATGGTGAGACTAAAAAAAAAACATCAACCTCGTGCTCACATAAAACAAAATCAAGTTCCGGAAAATGAAATTTGCCAGAACCGCGTCCTAAAAGAGGTTCAAACATTTATTTCTAAACTCGACGCTCCTTCTTTGGCTGTGTTTTAATGGAGCTCACTGATTTAGATAAACGGCTGTAAAGCAAGACGGGAGCTGGAAAAAAGAAAACAGGAATGAGTGAAAAACACCTTATTTGGACGTTTCTGAGGTGATCCGACTGCGCCGTGCCAAATTGATGTTGAGCAACGTGTAAGACAAGAAACAGCTCACATTAGGAGTGCTCTGCCAGAGGCATATTAATGATCCAGAGGTCTAAAAATGTGAGCTCCTCCGAGCCCCAGACATGAACTGAATTATGACTGCAAACACAACTTCTCCTTGTAGCGTGGGATAACTCCTGGAATACAGACAGGTAGTGTCACGCCGGCCTCAAGGACATGACGATATGAGCCGGAAAGAAAACACTTTATTATTGTTGCGAGTTAGAGTGAATTCCTCGAATAGATTCAACTGTGTTTGTGGACGAGCTTCGAGAGACTTGCAATGGATCCTACAGCAAATACAGGTGGATTTTCAAGGACAAATATATACTGAATTCAAGTCAAATCTAAAGAAGGAAAATCTTTATCTTCACGTTCATCTTATCAAGTGAAACCAGTTCAGGCACTGATTGGCTGCCGTCTCCTTTTCATCCAGTTCACCCAGTTTTGATTGGCATTCATATATTCATCATCTCTGTATTTGTTGTCAGATCCTGCAAAACAAGCTAGTCTTGTTTTTAAACAGTATTAAATGATTGGTTCTGTAAAAGGCTCAACGTAATTCAACCATCAGCCACATTCAGTCGATTAAAGTGTCTAACGTTACAAATTAAATTAAAATAAAATCTTAATTCCTACAAAAAGATGCTGTAATTCTCAGAGATAGTTGAGTCTGATTGTTGGATATAAATATATCTTAAATCTTGACATCTATCTTGATGAGGTCTAAAAATATTGATCTCTGAAGTCATTAGTGAACCTAAATAAGACGTGTCCAACTTAGAAATGAAAGTTTGAAGTGATTTGAATTTCATTTAATCTTAATAAACAGAGCAGAAGAGGATTCTGTTATCGACCTGAAACAGCTACATCATCCACACAAGACTCTGCGTAGAGCAGCATTCCCGAGTCCTGCTAAGATACATGGGATATAAGATATAAGTCCATCTTTTCCAGGTATTTTTCGGGGAGATCCAGAACAGAGGAGGTCACGGGGCAGGCCTAGGAGGGGAGAGGTTTCCTCTTAAAATACTTGAACTGGAAGATCAAGCTGGCTCAGGAACATTTTGGATCCCGTCCTGACGTTTCTCTTTCCCACAGGCAGGTGAAGATGAATGAATACATGAATGAATGGTTGAAACAATTTTGACTTTATTTTTAAAGACGATCAAACAGAAAAAACAGAAGCAAATAATTGAATGAAAAAAAAAGATGATGAAATGAAAAACAGTGTAAATCATGACATCATGTGGATGACAGTTTAAAAGGTTCAACTCTCATGTAGCTCATCTAGGAAAACGAAGAGAGACGAAGCACCAATCATGGTTTACACCTTTTATTTTCATGTTTTCTTTAAAACTTGTTTGTCCATTCACAAGGTCATGACTTGGCGTGAGTGACTTTCTTACATGATGATTCACAGGTCAAAGATACTAAATGTGCAAAGGCGTGTGAGACATTTTCTTTTTTTTTTTTTAAATGGACGGCAAAATATCTCAAGAAATTCTCAAGAATCACGTTCGTCACTGAATTGTTACATTTACTGGAAAGCTTGATGCAAGAAAGAAAAAACATGTGTGCAAAAAAACATTCCCGGGTGGTGTCCTCGCCAAGTATCTGGTGTTTGTGTCCATGTGTGGAACTGCTCAAGATGTTTTCTTAACTCGTCCATCACTCGTATTCTTTTAAAAGCTCGAAAAGTCTCTAGCATTTAAAGACACAAATATGAGCAACCCTCCAGTTTTTTTTTTTTTTTCTTTTTCCAAGAAAAACCGCAGCCATGAGGTCTAATTACTTTGCCGAGTGTTGTGACCTTGTTGCTCCAATGAGAGGAATAGAATTGACTGCACCACCTGCAAGACATACCAGAGAAGAAGACGGTAGGTATCTCAACAAACCGCAACAATTTACAACAGTCGCACAGTTGAATACCATCATTAACACGTGCTGCTGCTGACTAACCACGACAACAACATACCACACACTCTTGGGGAGACTTGTGCACGTCCTTTTGTTTATGGCCTCAAGATGGTGTTTAATTGTAAAAATGTGTTTTTTTTAATCTGCCCTTCAACCTGAAACTGTATCTTTCCAACCACAAGTCAAAAAAGGAAAAAAGTACTAAGTAGCTAAAATGATCTTTTAGTTAGTTCAGTTAGTTATTTTAGGTGAAAAGTGTGTGTTCCTATATCCCTATGTATATATATATATATATATATATATATATATATATACATATATATATATATATATATATATATATATATATATATATCCCTTTCACAAATGGAAAAAAATGGAACTAGCCAAATTTTTTGGGCCGATTGGGGAAGATTCAGTAGCTGCTAAAGGCTAAAAGAAGAATATTTACCGCACAATTCTGTTTTTCCTTTTTGGCCTTTGGGTAATACTAAGACTAAAAACACCAAATCTATGTAGTTATTTTTGTCTCACTAATATTTGTACATGCACACAGGCTGATCTGCAAACTTTCAACAGTTTCACGTGTTTTGTGATTTCCACCAATGTAAAATTTGCATTTCTAACTTGTATTTTTGTATTTACACAACATTTGTAGTTGTCAATATATCGTTTTAATTTCCAAAACAAAAAAATACATTTGTAAAACTTGACATTCTGTGTGTGAAACTACATTTACATGTGAATCAGCAATCAGGATGATTCTCCATGTACAAGTCTTGTTTACTCTTATGCAATCGTAGCTCAAAATCTGCAAAACCTGAGATTTGTAAAGATTAAAAATGTTGGATTCTGATCCACATGTAAATGTAGTTTCACACACAGAATTTTAAGTTTTATAAATATGTTTTGTTTGTTTTGTGAATGATATATTTACAACTACAATTGTTTTGTTAATGCAAAAACACAAGTTACAAACATGATTTTTTACATTTGTGGATATCAAAACACACTTGCAACCAATGCATATTTGCAGATCACCCTCTGTACAGTTACAAATATTTGTGTTAGAAAAAAAACAATAAAAATCCTGGTTATTCCAGTCACACACACACACACACACACACACACACACACACACACACACACACACACACACACACACACACACACACGTATGTATACATATATATATATATATATATAAATTATAGAGAAATAGAAGATAATTACTGTTTATCTCTCTACAGAAAACTAGTACCATAGCAGTGGATCATGAAAAAATAATTGATTGCAAAATAAGCCTCTAAAGCGCTACACACAATTATTTTCTACCGGTGTGCCCTTTCAAAGAAGAAGAATGCAGTTTAGCAGTGTAGCATTCAGTGTAATTGGACTGCAACTGTTGAAATAATAACCTGCCCTGAGCATCTGAGTGGAGAATTGAGTCATCAGCTGACGGGGAAACGAGGCATCTAAAGGCACTTGTTGCCTCGGAACAATCCGGCATCACTCTTTAACCTGGCACCAATCATGGGATTATATGGAGGTGTTTGGTGCATCGAGCCAGAATAAATCCAGACTCGAGTAAGCAGTTAAAAAAAGATTGTTTCCTGGTAATAACAAGTGCATTCCTATTTGCAATATGTCTCTCTCTGATGTAATTGGTGATCGCCGCACGGAATCTGAAAACGAGAGAAACCCGTTTTCTTTTTTCGTCGGTGAACCCTTCTCGCCGCCTTCCCTCTCTCGCCCGAGGGGAAGGAAGCCTCTCACGCAAGTCGATTCAGAGCCGCGTGTCGAATCCAAACTTACTTCACTTCAAACAATGTCTGATAAAGACAAGTTATCCTTGCATTGATTTATGAATAATAGTGGCCGTGTTCATGAGAGGAAACTCATAATCCTTTTAGTACACACAACACAATGCGCGCACACTGACGCACACCCTCACACAGTTGTGGCCCATGTCTGTGCGATTGAAAACAGTCGGTCAAAGAAAACGGATATTGGAAGTCTTTCAAAGACGTTTCGTCTGAACAAAACACTCAAGAACATCTAACAAATAGTAGTTTCTCAACCCAGACTTATCTTATGTTTAAATCTGTATTTCATTAAAGACATATTCTCAGTCACGGCTGTCGTGCCCTGTGGCAAGCTTTACAAAAACGACAGTAGACGGGCCCGAGACTTTTAGTCGAGTCAGAAAACGTGGAGAAAAACAAACCAAAATAATGCTGGTTACAACGGCCACTGAACGCAAACAAAGCTAAGTGATACTTCCAAAGTCAAAGCCAGAACTCACAGCTGCATCGATACCAATATTATGTTTTTATTCCATTGCTAAAACCCAGACATGGCCGTCAGAAACGCTTGTCTAGACATCGCCGGAGTGAAGGGATCTATTGGAGTGTCAGGTGTTCCTTCCATTAGTGATTCGATTTTGCCGCTTGTTTGGATAACTTTTAAACAGGAAGGCCTGATGTTTATCCACCATTGATTCCACTGCGCATCTATTGTAGCTTGATTGGAGACTCAGCCGTTGTGAGAATGTTCAATTACTTGAAATCCATAGCTAATATTGTTCATGCTATAAACGCCTATTTTAGAAGGAGCTGCACTTGTGGCTTTACCAAAGGGTTTCTGAGGATACATGGTGAAAAAAAAAACCTCAAAAATGTTTGCTTGTTTTCTATAAAAGTGTATGAGAGCCAAACATCGTATCTATCTTAAAGCCGTGTGCCCTTCTTCCACCAAAAACCTACGTAATAAAAGTACTGAAAATCAACGATAGTCTCTGGAGCAGTACTGTACTCAGTTATAACAATGACCCAGGAACTGCCAAAATTAGAGAGTCTCAGAGGAAGCATCTCCATTTGGACTGGCAAATGTGACCCTAATCTCTTCGCTCCTCACCTCATATTAATTGAATCAGGTTCGCCCAGGATAATTCTGAAAGTGTGTGCGCGAGGATATCAGTGACCGAGTCGCTGCAGTTGTGTGTGAGAATTTGCTCAAGAAGTATTCAAGAAGGTTGTGATGATTCAATGTGAAAATCGTCACACAAAAAACACCAAAATAACTCCAGAAAAACTACCTGAACAAACAGCCTGAACGTCACTTTAATATAAAAAGTTTACAGAGATACACACAGTGATGCTAGGACACTAATCTAACGTTGAAAATGTCAGTTAATTCGTTTGCTGTCGCTGAAACAATATCCATCACCATTATAACCTATGATACTAAAGAAACCAAAACCTTATTTTGGACTGAACAAATACACTGACAGTGGTAGACGATGAAAAGTGAAGGAAAATAAATCAATGGGAATTGTTCAAAAGATGTGTGAGGCTGAAAGAAAAGTAGGGCAAATCAGCACAATGTGACTGAAAGCACCAATAAGGTTTAAAACACTATCGGTCAGCGTCTCTAAAAGCCTCTTGACTTGAGTTAAGGTCTAAAGAAAGCGTGAAGTAGATTAAAAAGAAGGCCTGAAAGGCTGCACTACAATGCTGGCTTTTTTACTGTAAGCTGTTCAAGTAGTTGAAATCAATATTTCACATTCACAATTACCACTATTCACAATACTTTCTCCCGACTGGTTTTCTTAGATAGCCTCAATTTCAGGGTTAAATACCCTAAAAAGGATTGCCAGCAGAATATTTTGAGTGCAGATCTGGGCGGACAAGCTTGTTAAAACTATTAGAAATAGACTTTGGTTTGAAACCTGATGGTTCCCAGACAAAGTGCAAACGTAGTGCTTCCAAATTTAACAACTCACACCCGCTACACCATCTGAATTCCAGCAGAACAACTGAATAAACATTAAACGTGCACGTTAGGCTTACCTCAGCATTTTTTTTTATCCACTCCCTTTTTTTCAGCTTTTGCAAGGGTCTAACCACAAATTAATTAAAGGCTAAGCACTTTAAGATATTCGGGTGGTTCTGGAGAAAACGACTTGTTTTTCTATGGATTATTTAGTTTCTTATGCTGGTTCAACAGCCACAGTGCACCGTAAGAGATTAAAAACTTGCCTCAGACGCCTAATAATTACTCGTTGCAATATTGAGATAAACAGGATGTAATTAGGAAGGGTTAAGCAATCTGGGGACAGATGTTGTGCAGGAGGGATCACACTGGGACTGTTTTTGTAATCGTGCCACTGCTAGAAAAACCGAGTGCTGGTCCAGAATAACAAAAAACAACAACAACAAAAACACATTTTCTTGAGTAAATGCAGTGTTGCGTCCATGGAAACAGTGTTAAAAGGGGCGTCATGGATTTTATCAGCTCGTGTCAATGATCGTGGCTGGAATCCCCGGAATATCTGTCGAGCATCAGCGCTGGAAGCTCACAGCTGACGGGATGGTGGATATCCGTCCGAGCTTGGCCTCGTACCACATGTAACCCACCACAGATGGGCAGTGGCTGCACGAGGATCAACGGCTCACAATGTGGCACCAAACACAACGATTTGGGAACGTAACAAAAGCAAACACACCTACGACGGGTTTTGTGGATTCTAAGCCTTAAATATACTTGTCTGCTTAGCTGTAAGGAACAGCGGAGAGGGGGAGGAAAGCAGTGCGAGAAAACAGAGGGTCCGATGAAGAGCTGATGGGAAGCTGAGAGGGAAAATAGAAACAAAGACAGCGGGGGGGGGGGGGCGAGAATAAGGAAATGAAAGAGAGGTGCATACATGACAGAAGCAACATGGCTGCCATTTTTCATTCACACGCCTCTGCGTTCACACGTGATTACGAAGGTATCGGCGGCTCAGAGGAAGCCTTCCAGCAAACGGCGTTTGCCAATTTTTCAAAACTGTCACTTCTCCCTTCTTTCTCGGATAGCGCTGTTGCTATTGTTGTCATCGCGTTGACGCAAACTGGCGAGGAAGTGGCACCCGTTCGCTCGCCGTAATACATCACTCCCTGATCAACAACGCAGAACGACTGACGGAGTGAGCCTTTTGCATTTTGCACCTATATCTGACAGCATATGAGAAATCACAATATGCATGAAGGTAAATATAGTATCGGCCACTGCGAACAGGCAGCAATTACTTTTTCTCTTCTTACACAATGTCACAACACTTCTGCCTCGGGCGGATCTGTCTATTATACACCCATTCACACTATTTTTTTTTCCACCTACTGTGGTGGAATGATAAAAAATAGTGTTGTTTTCTGAAAACTGTTGGCACATGCAAACACACACATGCACGTGTCCAGACACACATTGGTAGGAACACACCATTAACTGCCCACAGTGTTCATTTTGAGCTCTGACACAAAGCCTCCAGAGGGGCTGGAACTAGTCATCAAAATAAGCAGCCACAGAAGGTTCCACATTTTCCCAAGTTCGCAGGTTTTAGAGGTTCGGCTTCTGAGCACTACAGTGAAATCTTTGCAGAAGATAATCTTCTTACTTTATTCAATAATATTTATTCAAGGTAAACCTTAAGAGACACAGAAAGGGGTTAAAACATGTTTGGAAAGAAAGTGTGTTTGTTTTGCCTAAACATAGTTCTATTGAATTTTGCTACAGTGACGACACGTTTGAGGCAACAAACCAATTTTTCAATGACATCACATTTACGCACACATTCCATTTCCTGTCGAACTAGTTTGAGAACGTAATCCTGTGTTGATTGTTTGCCTCTGTGCTTTTGAAAAACCTAAAATAACAACGAGTTCTTTAGGAGACGTCACCAAACGAAGCAAAATTACAAGTTATATTTACTTTTGTACTGCACTTAAAACTGTAAATAACTAACCCTTTTTTACCCACTTTGATCTACTATATCTTTTTTGACTAAAAGGCACTTCTGAAATCCTTTAATTTTCAAAAATCTAAAGTGTTCCTTATAATCTGGTGCAACCTATGTATTACCTTTAGTTGTGCTTACTGACCACGAAACAATTTTATATGTACATGTTTTCGTAAGACTTTGGTAAAACTAAGAAGCTGAACCATATTTGCATTTTTTGCAAAATTAGGTCAACATCAGATTCATTTTTCACTTTTCAGTTTTAGCCCTGGAAAATATATTTAAAAAAATGTTTTTACTGTAGGAAAACATAAAGTCTAAGTTTACCAAAGCCGAAAAACAAAAAAAATGTGTAATGTTATGTTATTGTTGTTATAACTAATCTAATGACATTTGTATTGAAAAGAATATCGTTTAGGAACCATTATTCAAGTGAAGGTATCAGTAATGGCACAGGTATTTTAATATTTTGAGATCCAGCCCAAATCTCTGCAAAGATGACCAGTTCATGAACAATTAAGTGAACAATGGCGGATCTAAATAAGCATATCTCTTACACTGTGCCACTGTTTAAAGTGTCCCATCAAATCTGTGTCAAACACCCACAGTCCATTGAGCAGGACAGGATTCTTTACTGCATAAAACACACCATAAAAAAAATCTCCTCCCAATTTTTTTAAATACTGTTTGACCCTGGAAAAAGCAGATCGTTTTCTACATTTGTTAGAAAGTCAAGGAATAATAGATGGACTAATACGTCATAGAACTTTGTGTTGTTTTGAAATTGTTGTAAATTGCATTTTCTGTTGTATATATTCATCGTTTATCGAGTCCCATTTGTCTGTGTCATGCATAAGCAGAAGTCTATTGCCATAGTAACAATGTGAATTCAAGCACAGTATGTCGCAGACAGTAAAGTGGTAACTCTCACCGTTGTGTTCTGACAAAATCACGCTGGCGTTTGAAACACAAATTACAAGCTCTCTGATTGTCATGTCATGTTCCCAATCCACCGAAGAGAAGCGACTGCCTTGGCAAACCAACGTGTATTCACACAGACTCAAAAGCCTACACACACAAAGACAGCCTGACGTAAATCTTTCAAATGTGCACAGCAAGGAAAGTGAGGAAAGACGGGTTTGCACGTTAAGCACATTTGCATCGACATCAAACGATCGTCCGCAATTAGCTTCACGGGGGGAATGTAATCTGCGCCGCTCAAACATTTGCGGCGGCACCAGCAGAATTCTGATGATGATTAAACAGAAAGTTACTGTCTACCCTTTAAGGCCAGCTGGGGATCTCCACAGCACACTTGTAAAAGTCACCCATGTGGGTACTTAGTCGCTTGTCAAAGGCACTATGAGCTCCATTAACGTCATCAATTCATAACATGCTTTCCTTTCTGTCACTTCTATTTTCCCGTCTAGTTGCTCGCTCGCTCCGGACTTGTTTAACGAGGCAACATTTTGGAATCATAAAACACAAGTGCTTGAAGCCTCGTAATGGAAGGACGGGATTGTATACATGTCCTTCCTCTTTATTTTCAGGTCCTCACGGTTTGACAAGCTGTATATGGTAACTTCTTTGATGTTGTCCCACAGCCCCGAGCTCGATGTTGAAACCACTATTATTGGGTTTTGTGCTGGGTTTTGTGAGCACTCTACGACTGACCAGCCTTTTTCTTCACCAAACCAAATTGTTGAGATGTACTTTGAAAGGCAATATATTTTTTAAAAAAAACACAATTTTACAGGAAAAAAAAGTTAATGTTCCATTTAGAAAAAAACAACTGAATTGTCAGTTGATGAGCGATGGATGATAATTGTTAGCAGTGCATCTTGTCTTTGTTTTGGAGGACTTTGGACAAAAGTAAATATCAATGTGTTTACAACGTGTAGACAAAACTAGAGATCCATCGATCCGACTTTTATCGTCCCAATACGGATACCCAAGCTGCATGTTCATGCATTAAATAAAGAATACCACATATGTAACTACAAAAGTGGTATTTATTTTTAAAAAAAGAGGTGTTTTCATGTTAAGTTTTCTATAAGCTTCAAAGAAACAGAGAAGATGACTTGTGTAACAATAAACTATCAACGGCCCTGCATGTACCAGGCTCTTAAAGTAAACACAAAAACACTTTTGTAGTAAAACCTTTTTCACCGAAACACGATCATACTTCGAGAAGCTGGATCGGACCGATACCTGATACCTGATACCTGGAGGCTCACAATTGCCTACAGTTTGACGAAATATTCAAAAAAATGATCATCTTTCTTCCGTTTTTAAACCAAGAGGCAATTGAAAGTAAAAAGTGATGTAAACCTGTAATAACTCAACCTAATAGAAAGCTTAATGGTGATGAACTTGAGTGCATATTATTCACTTAAATATAACTCAAATATGAAAAACCTACGTGTGTGTAAGCAGCATTGTTTACCATTATTCTAATCATTTTTCCACCCACGGACATGTCAGAATGATTGATAACGGTGCCTTACCCCCAATCCCAGACGCCATCGAGCAGAAGCGAATGGCAACAACAGTGTTAAAATTCCTATCGCCTCTGCGCCCCCCCCCCTAAAGGCAGTCCTGACCACTGGCTTCAGTCTATGATTAAGAAATTACTTTAGTATCCCAGAGGTTTCTCTAAACCACAGCAGGCTATATAAGGAAGCAGACCTCTTACGTTTGATCACATCTCCTGTTTCCTTTCCATTAAGACAAAGAAAAAAAAATTATATGTCCAAGACAAGATTCATTTGATGTTTGTTTATCCTAAGACGAGGACAAGAAAGGAAATATAAGAAACGGACGACTCCCTCTCCTCAGATACTGTCAGTGAAACCAAAGCCAGATAATAAACAGGCTATAGGGCAAGGTGTTTCAAATCAATACAGAAACCATATTAAATGTCTGGAGCTCCTCAATCCACAGTAGAATTTGTCTGACCTACGCTCATGCCATATAGCTTATATTGCAGTCCTCTGAGCCAGGATACACAGAATGTGTCTTAGACTATATAAACTTTAATAAACAGGAATATAGGGCCATATATTCATCCCAGAAAACACATATTTGTCTTAAATAAATCACTTCCACTGAAGAAAATTGTGTAATAAAGGTATGCATTTGATATTAAAAAAGGTTCAATATTGTCGTAAGGTACATAATATAAAATAAAATATTGGTCATTCTGGTCTTGACCTTCTTTTTTATTTGGGGACGTCTACTTGAAGACATTTTTCTTATTATTAAATACCCAGAAAAGAGCAAGAATTGCAAACAGCATGCCAAGATCTACAGGTGACAATTAAATAGTACTTTTAAAAAGGATTTTTCTTGATGTTCTGAAGTCAAATATATTGATCGGCATATGTTTAAACCTGCTTAATGACATCTGCGTTTGAATGATGGCCCGATCACTGATGCAAATACCGATAGCTGGCTGTGCTTTAATCAATGCAACAAGCAGGTCGGTCTGAGAGGTTTCTGCCTTGTTTGAAAAATGAGTGCATCGACTTGACTGGCAGTGACTATTTTACCATTGGACCTGGTATGATCCTGCCATATTGGTAGAGAACATGAACGTATACATCACAAAAGATATAGTTAGAAAATTAAATCTGGTTAAAATAATAATAAGATAGGCCTCGAAAGATGAACCTGTGCTGGAAATTCAGGATGAATATTGGGATTTAGCTCTTCAAAGCGTATATTCAAGTTCAACTGGTTCCCGACACACACTCAGTTCAAGGTCTTTGTCAGGATTCATCTTTCCAAAACCCTATTGTCACAATTGTTGCCAAAAGATTGCTCGGCTAATAGTGCACCTACAATTCAGTGCACAGGTTTTATTTCTTGTCCTTTATTGTTCAGCTACTGGCAAAGATACTTTGAGACGAAAACTAAAAAAATATTCTCCATATCTTTGATTCCTTCACTTCATGTGAATTTAGTAGCACAGAACCTTTTTTCGGGGGGGAAAGTGGCACAGTTTTTAAATCTCTGGACTCTCCATATGATTGTGTTTCCCTCAACCCTTTTTATCATTTAACATTTTACTTTTATTTTAATTTGGGAATATATATTTAGCATAATTGTATTAATATCATTTTTTTTTAAATGACAAATAGGTTGTCAGTTGAGTAAAAACAAATCAAGTTATTTATTCATTATTTGTGTGTTTTCTTGATGTTACGTATTGTGTTTGTTCCTTGTTGTATTTTATAGTGTGTATTGTGCAGACTATTTCCCTCCAAAAAAATAAATAAAATAAAATATATATATACATATACATATAAAATAAAAACATGATGCAGGGGTTAAGACAACACCTTAAACTATCCTTAAAATGCCTTCAAAAATGGTACAAAACTCAAGTTCTAGGCTCACAAAGGGGTTCATCGCGAGGACTTTCACAGCTTGCAACACATTTCACAACACAATCGGGATGAGAACAGAGATCCAAACACCGGCTATTATTAAAACGACAGATTTCTCAGCTTGAAAAAAAAAAGATACCAGAAGTGGAAATAACTGGTTTCGATAACGGAACCTGGCTTTGAGGCAGCGCGACAAACCCCTCCGATGATTCTGAACTCGGATCCAATTTACACCGAAACTGGGCGGCGTTTCTATCCATCTTGTGCTGCTGTTAGTGCTAAAGGAAATAAAAGGAGAAAAAGGGCTAACTGGACCTTCCTATTTCCTTGATTTGATAGCAGCTACCTTGCTCTGTCTGCTCATAACTCTAGCTGCCCTGTGACCTTCATTCTTCAGCGGGCAGGCAAAGTCTTCTGGTAGCTGACAAGATTTATTTGGCCTTGCTAATAGCCTGCCAGGTGAAGCTTCATTGGTACAGGTTCTTCTGCTACCAACAGCTTCTGTGATGAATATTTTAGTTGTTTTTCCCAGGCAAAGGTGCACAATTTATTACAGCTGTGTCTAAATTGAACGTGTTTCCATGGAGTCGAGGCGGCGGTAAATAAATGACTCGGTAGGGCACATGAGCTCCTGGTGTCTTGCTCAAGGGTGGACTCGGGAAGTGGGGTTGAATCCTGAGAGGATTTAAGCACGTCATGGGTTGAAGTATTTTTTTCATTTTTTTTTAAAGACCCCAGGCCTCATGTGTGCTGTTCATGACACGTACAAATAATAATGATAAAAACACACACATTCCTTCTGGTAAACACACAAGCACACAGGATATTGAAACCCTCTCAGGCACGTCACAGCGCCCGGTGTGTGAGATGATGGAGAGGCTGAACTGTGGAGACCCACGTCTGCGATCCTCACCTCCCTCCCTCCCTCCCTTCCTTTTTTACAGGAAACTCAAACAAAATCTTACAGCATCACTTTCACACCCTCAGACAAGAACACACACAGCCACACAGCACGTGCACCGACTGTGTAGACACGCACAAACTTTCACACACCGGTCCCCCAAGGCTTTGATGGATGGGCGATGAGCAGTCTACCTCCTGTTTCATACTCATATAATCTCATTTGAGGGCCACATGGTGGGAGCCGCACCAAAAACACGGCTAATAAAAGCAGTCAAGCTGTCCTACTTACATCCTTCTTAAACACCAACTATCAAACACGGCTGCCGCAGAAGTACTCACTGCAACACGCTAATAAAGAGCAACATATTCGGGACGTAAAACTAGAGCATTAATATGGATATTTGACTCGGCTCACCGCGGCTCCTGCAGGCGGAGAAGCACGTTCATGTTTCAAAAGTTGCTCTCCACAAAACTAAAAGAGTTGTTAAATGGTTCGAAAAGATGTCTTTAAATTAGCATTAGCGTCTCAACGGTGAATAATTCAACACCAGCCACTACGTGAACATTTGACCCCTGGGTCGCCGAGGGCCGAGCAGATAGGTGATAAGGTTGGAGGAGTCAAGAAGTAGTTTCCTTAGTACCGATATTGTTATAATTAGGAAATAATTAAAATAGTCATTTATGACGATGTCAACTTTTTAAGGTCCACTGAGTTCATGGACATGAATCATTTATAAGATGTACCTATTATAGGTAACTATTGGAATATATACCAATTATAACGTAGAAGTATAACAAATAAATAGAGCCATTTGTGGCTCTTTTGGGGCAGAATGTAAAAAGTTATAATATCATGATTGACCTCAATCAGATTACAACAAACACACTTTGACCCTGAGATAAAACAAGGGTTAAGATAAGATAATGCTTTATTGTCTTTCAGTTGTGACATTTGACTGATAAGATCTAGCTGATCAAATTTAGATTTTAAATAATCGTTCTTGATCATTTATAATCATTTTTCCGATACCACTTTTAAAAGATGATGAAAAAAAAATAGTACAATTCTCCAGTTGGATTTTTTAACTTAACGGTAAATAAAATTCTTGAGTCAGTTTTCTTACAGAAAAATCATAAAAAATGATTATAATTTCCAGTATAAGTACAAAACATCTCAGATAAGCACTTATTTCTCCTCCATGAGGCAACAACAACGTAAGCGTTACAGACTTTCAACCGGCAGCATTATCAGATCATGATCATGTGATTAACCAAACGATGCAGGTTTTAATACTATATTTAAAGAGGTTTTACGATGGAAAAAATGTCAAATATTGCAGTTTCTAACAGAGACTGTAGGACTTTACTAGTGTGTCAATGAATTTACGGCTGAAAATGTGTAATATGTATATATTATACTTAGTTAATATAGTCCTTATTATAATTGTTCCCATAGACGCACAAGGAAGGGTTTGTTTAGTTATGACACTGTTCTGGTAGAGTTACCAAAACTGATACAATAAAAAGACAAAATGAAAAAACAACAAGTAATAAACCAATAGTACTCCATGTATACACCAGGCCTGGGATCCTACTTGACCTCAGGTGTTGACTTTGTAGTAAAGAATTATTACAATTATTATTTTTTAAACATAATAGTTTGTTGTGAAACTACTTCTTGACTCCTCCCACTTCATCACCTTTGAGTGAAACGATTACACTCGACAGCCATGTATTTTGCTCAGGCGGCAAAAGAAAAAACAGGGCATTTACAGTAAATTATAGAGCAACGTGCATGACATTTATAGTCTCTTATGCTCATTTTCACGAAGGCCACGTGTGACAACCTTTCTGATACTAGATGGCGCTTCAATTGCTGCCTACTGACAAGGGGCCAGGGACCCCACTGTCAGTTCCCTTGACACCCTGGACCCATGTGAGCACCGCTGACAAGGAGTGATTCATCTGAGCCGGATGTCCTTCTGACGGAGATGAGGGGAAGAAAGAAGGCCTCGCGTCTGATCTTCTGCAAGTTTGATGAGGCGGATTTCTTTTTTCTTTTTTTTTTTACCTGCGAGTGGTAAACATCGCTTTAGACCGATCCAGCTCGTCTCATCTCCCGGGTTGTGTAACGGTGCAGCTTAAGTGATGTCCTCATTTAGAGAGCTTCTGGAGTCGCTACGTGAGATGGCTTGGGAGGAAAGAAACAAGAAGACGAGGGGCAGCATATCATGGACCTGCTGAGCCTTGTGAAAAGTCAATAAAAACCTCACACATTTAAGCCTGTGCGTGGCCAGTTTCCCTGTGAGTGAAGGGGATGAAGGCGAGAGGAAATCTGCAAATACGAAAAAGGCTTTTTTTTCCCCCACATGTGATCACTTCGGAGAATAGAAAGTAAATTCAATTTCTGATTACGTCAAATTGGAAGGAGCGGCAAGAAAGTGGCATGCTTCGTGCTGCCACTTCCAATCAGCAACAATCACGCTGGCATGTCGTTCTTCTCTTATTGTCTTCTCACCCACTATGTTCCCATTATTATTCAATATCTATCGCCACGGAAGGTGGGAATGAATCAGCCTCTATTTACTTTCATGCGCACAAAGTTATGGAACGCAGAGAACACAAGAGGACACTCAGTAGACATTTAAAGTCTCAGAAAGTACCTTTTTTTCCCCTCAACTTGTTTTTATTGCACAACCAGCAATATCAAAATATCTCACAGACTTTTTCTCTCATTCTCTCTCAGCATATCAAGTAAGAATAATCCTTAGATTAGTAATTGCCTGAGAGAAAATGCATTTAAATCAGCAAGAAAAGGTGCTGCCCGCTGCAATTTCAGGGGTGTTTACCTCTTTTATTCTCCATCTCCGGGAATTCATCGCTAAAAAAAAAAAAAGGATAAAAGTGTTTCTTAGACAGACAGTGTTAGACTCTTATTGACAATATTGGAAACCGTTTGGTTTGCTCACGAATCCCATGAAGAGATTAATAGAAAAGAAAAAACAGCCGAAATTAGTCTGGAATTATTAAAAAAAAAAGGATTTTTTGAGTTTTTAAAAATTAAAAAATGAGTACCCGATCACATAAGAGCAGGACCGGGACCGACAAGAAACACGTGTTTATCAAACTCAAAGTGTGATTTTGATCTCTGCATTCCTGATTCTCAATGTTTGTCCTCCTTCATCAAACTTCTATGGGAAGTCTTATCTCTAAGTATAATTGTTGACATCCAGAACCTCTGGTACTTAACAACAAGCACATTATGTCACTGCTGCTTGTTCGAGGAACACATTTTTAGATAGGTAAATAGATAGATAGATCTCTTTCACCACTTTAATAAGGGTTAGGGTTAGGGTAGGGTTAGGGTTAGGGTTAAAACAAAAATTGTCAGTTGAAAAAAGTCAAAATGATATATAGTATTCCACTTGCACACAACTATAATAAATAAAGGAAATGTAACAAGAGCGCCCTCTATGGAAGGGCCCTATAGGACTCACAGTGGACGCACTTTGTTATGAGACGAAACGTGGCGTGTCAAAGGTCGCGTTGACAAATATTGACTTTGCCAGTCAAAGTACAGAAGAAGACACACATCTACTACTCTGGGCTTCATGATCTGTTGTGGTCAATTTAGGTCAGCTGTATCTTTTTCCTAGTTGAGTCTAGTATGAGACGAAACGTGGTGTGTCAAATGTCGCGTTGACAAATATTGCTAATAACCGAAAACACACAGCGACATTAAATGTTGTCATTTATTATTATTATATTATACCATGTGTTGAGGTGTGCTGCGGAGGAACTACTTTTCCTGTCCTGAACAGTTATTCCCTTGTGCAGGAATAAAAATAACAAGGTTCCTAAGAACCTCCGGTGTCATCAATAAAAGTTAACACAACGCGTGGTGACACTGCGTCTAAACATAGGCTGACCTGCATCAAGGCCGGCGGTCTTAACGCTCATGTGGAACCTCTTAACACGTAATTACTTGATTGAGCTCGATGACTGCCTCGACGCTCTCACAGATCAAAATCATCTGACAGCTAAAAAAAAAAAGGGATTCCAGGTGCGTGCTCAACCAAAAACTGAGGTCCACATACTCGAGGTAATATCTATCCTGGTGTGGACGACTGACATCTATATCAATGTTTTAATTTATCAAATAATTCATTTATTTTAGGCTTTAGTTTTACTATGGTCTCTTATCTATAATGATACTGCTGCGATAAATTAAGATGCTCTGAGGTCTGTGGATCAAAATCTACTTAGGGTTCCACGCACACGGCTCAGGACCAGAGGAGAGAAATCTTTTCAGGCTGTTGCTCCTAAGCTTTGGAACGATCTTCCTCTCTCTTTGCGCTTGATGGATCTACTGACTCCTTTAAGAAACATCTTAAGACGTTTCTATTTGTTCAGGCTTTTCCTTGAATTTCTCGAACTCCTGTGTTGTTCTCAGTATTATCTTGATTTTTAAAGTATGTACTTTTTTGAGTATTGTTTTGATTGTTTAAGCGCTTTGTGACCCTGGTCTCGAAAAGCGCTATATAAATAAATATTACTTACTAACTTACTTACAAATATTAACTTATATTTGTCTATGTATTTTACTCGTGTCAAACCCGCCTGTATGTATATGGCCCGTCAACATTATGTCAAACACTGAATGATTTGTATAAGTCTAAAACATTATTAATTCTTTAATTGACATTCTGACCTATAATAATCTCAGTGTTTAAGATATGATAAGGAACAGAGATTATGAACGGCATAATTTATACAGGGACATCTACTTGGAGTTAATCTGAATTTAAAGAAAAGGAATTTGAGGATGAACAGGATAAAGATAGACTGATTGACAGTTTGGTAAATACACATATTGTTTTGCACGAGACCTTGTTTGCTAAAAAAAATGTGTCCTGGTGTATTCATGCTAAATGACAATGACAGCATTTGAACTGCAATTACTATTTTAAATAAAAAACTGCTAAAACTTTACTTATATTCTAACATAAGAATTGAAATTTCGCCAAAATAAAATTAAAACTTCACTCATTTTCTGCTCAATTAAATTCCAAATATCAAGGTTTCAATCCAAGAGGGACGTTACAGACGAGCAGAAAAATATAAATCTATAGCTCCAGAAAAACATTGAACATTATCCCAACCCTTAGTCGACATAAGGGTGAGTAGAAAAGTTTGGTTGAACTATCGCTTGAAGATTCAAATAATTGGGTCAAGGTTATTGACTTTGCCAGTCAAAGTACAGAAGAAGACACACATTTACTACTGATGATCTGTTGTGGTAAATTTAGGTCAGCTGTATCTTTTTCCTAGTTGTTCATTTGTTTCAACCGACAAAACACACTATTTTCATATTGGTTTTCCTGATCTGAATGAATGAGCATGAAGGACAACAACTGTGTCTACTTCCAGGCGCCAGTCAGGGGACTTGATATTTGCATGGTAATATCATCAGCGCTGTTTTGCACTTGCAGCAGGGAGGAGACTGGTTTGACTCACGCAAATTAGCCTTAGATCGTGGTGCGGGGCAGCGGCAGCAGCCAGGAGGCGCTACAGGAGCAGCTGGGGAAGCATCAGTTGAGGCAGTGTCCAGTTAAGCCGGGCCGCAGCAGCCCGCGGGCGTCATGATACGCTTCTGGAAATGTGTGGACGCTCGCTCTGCCTTGAGGGGCCACGCTACCAGAGCGCTGAACACAAGCTGTTGTCTCTCACTGATGGTTAAAAGTGATCCAGTGACGAGCGACGCTTTGCATCCAAAAGATGAAACGAAAACGTGTTTTCTTTCGGACTAAGTGATTTGATTCTGTGTTGTTGTTTTTTTTGTTTTTTTTGGCCCGTATTGTGTTCTGGCAGAGTGCGGTGGGAATAACTGCCAAAAGCAATACATTTAAGTGTTCCTTCACGCACACTACTCTTCAGCCTGTAAACGTAAAGACCGAGATTTATACCAACAGACGGAGCGGACGTGGTGTTGTGCCGACACACGGCTGGAAACACTGGAAATAAGGGGGATCGTCAGAGGATGTGTCAGGTCTGTCGTTCCTCCTGCTGCTGCTTCTCTTACGTATCAGCCTAATGAATGTTTAAATATCTGATGGGCCACAGAGGAAAGGCGTGCTCGCCGATAAGCCCTTCCCTTTAGTTGCTTAGTTACCTGTCCGAGCTGGTGTTCTGCGCGATAAGCTTAGGTGGAGAGAGAAACATGGGAACTTGACACCTTTGAGATCAGAGTGAATGGTCAGTGCTATTCTTCCTGACTTTCTTTCTTCTCCTCGTCTGCTCCTGATCCAACATTCCCTATTAAACAGTAGGCACCATTCTTTCCAGCCTCCACAGGGCTCTCTTTATTTGCTTAGACGGGAACTCTGACCACATCCGAAAAAAACAGAAAAAAAAGAACATATTTCAGGAAATGAGGGTGAAAGAAATAAACCTACACCTTTAAAAGTGGGGTCTCAAAATCAACTGAGGACAATTCTTGTGGAGAGAGAATCAATAGGATTGATATTGAAAAAAAAAATAGATTTTGTTTAATGGTTTACGATGTGAATTTGACTTCATGGCAAATTGTTTATTTATGTTCTCTAGACTTTTGACTCGAAAAAGAATGAGATTTTTGCCGCATTTTTCTTTTCCATTTTTAGAGACTAAAGTTTTTTGGGACTTAAAAAACATTATTTAATTACTTTAGTTTTTGTTGAATTTTTTGGGATTAAAAAGAAAAAAATTCAGATTATTTTTTCTTTATTTTTGGAAATCTGATCAATCTTGACTCTATAATTAAAGCTTTATCAATGATCAAATCTGATCTTCTTTGTCCATTAACAATCTGATATACAATACACACATAAACCCTGTTATCACATTACCTCGGAGGAAACCATCCGCACAGCGTTGCTACGTCATGAAGAACATTTCGACGTGTAATCTTAAAGCAATCGAGTCCAATAACAACCAAGTAACAATATGACGCCTTATTATTTATTTTTTTCTCTGACTGGCTAATGCTTCTTCTTAATGAGGCTGAAAGATGGAACACGTATCCAAGCTTTTCATCGCTGAACTCCAGCATACATTATGCAATACTAATGGTTAAGTAGTCATGGTTGATGGTACTGTTTTGGCCCATGCAGTCTCTGACTAAAGTACTGTGAAAGCTTTTCCTTGAATGAATTCTCTCTTGCACTTTATTGTACGTTTAAGGTAATCCAAAGTGCTTTTATTACAACATTCTTGTGACATATTTTTATAGCCACCATCTATATGCAACTTTACAAAAATAATACTTAAAATAAATTGTATTTTTATTACATGCAACAATAAACATACAATAAATATGCCTTCAAATACATTAGAGTGAGTAGTTCTAGTAAATTCTCAAACAATATCAAGATTTGCTATAAATGTACCACAAGTGAACTCTTTAAAAATAAATAAACTTTTTTTTAGATAATAATACAATCCAATGAAAATAAAAATCTAAATCAGATGCCTTCAAATGCAATCGCCAGATTCACAAATGCCAGTAGACGCTTAAACAAAATCTGAATTTATTATTCTACTTATTCTTCAGCGCATCTATAAATGGACCATAAGTACACTTCAAATGTACAGCACTGACCAAAACTTGCCAGACTATAGAAAAGAAAAAAGAAAACCAGAGTACAAATATGTATCTCTAGATGGTCAGTAAAGATAACTCCTTTATCAGGTTCCTCTAACAAGCACAAGCCATAAAAGCATTAAATAAGTCAGTAAATAATGATATAAGTGGAGCAGAGCGACACACAATACATGCCTCTGCTGCGGCAGCAAATAGAGTGCCCTTTTAATTATGCAGGAGACATCCGAAAGCAACATCACTCCTCACACTCTGGGAAACAACTCAGTGTACGTATGCCATATTAGAAGCTGTCGGAGACGGAGCGGGCGAAGAGACGGGTGGCGGGAAACGGAGTGCCAGGAGTGTGAAGAAGTAAAACGGGAGATTTTTAAAAAGAAACCAAAGAAAGGGAGCTAAAGCTGCTGAATGTGTTCGGAAAAAAAAACAAGAGAAAGAAATGGAGGCTAAGCATGGAGCGCAGTTGTGGTGATAGGAAAACAATTATAGGCTAGATATGTTGATGAAGGGGGAGGAAATAAAAGAAGACAAGAAACCAGAAGGTTTATGAGAGAAAAAAAGGGAGTAGATGCTGACGCAGAGGAAAGAAAAAGAAGAAAAAAAGATCAATAATTAATTATACTGCCAAAGAGCACGCGTAAAACAATAGGATTCTTTTCTTCAAGATGCAAATGAGCTTTTGAGATAAAAAAGGAAGAGGAGAATAGTGGTGGTAAACAAGAGAATATTATTTTTTTTATGCGGGAGGTAAAATATATGGGAATTGGCCACAGAATGGGTGGTAGTAAACTGAAATGCCTAATTTAATTACCAGGTTAATGAATTGAAACACCCTGAAGTAGGGAGGAATGTTAGTGTGCCCCCATGGCCAGATGTTTCTAATAAAACTGCAGCCATAAAGCTTAGAAAGCTGTGTTTGTACTGGATGGAACACACGTTTAGCTCAGCTTTTGTTTAGTTTTTATACTCTGGCCAGAAGCAGAAAAAAAAAAAAAAAAGGTAGCCTTGTCTAAAAGGAAGGGCAAGGTTTGACATGACCTAACAGGAGTCGCAGTGAGCCCCCCCACCCACACCCCGCCAACCTTCTCCCCGGTGATAGAATAACCACAAACCGAACCCAAATGTGAACCGTCTGCAACACCCTAACGCATGTTTGCCAAGGTTATTAGTTCTGACAACACCTCTGCTCTGTGGAGCTTTAAGCGATGACACTAGAGAAACCCAAACTTGAGGAGGGTGAGAGGCAACGTGCACACAAGAGGAAGGAAACAAAAATAGATGTTGGACGTGATAAGAAAAGTGGTAACAGAAACCCTCACTGAGATAATCTAAACCTGCTTTTTTTGCCCTTTATTCTAAAATGTGAATGGCACTCCAAACCAAAACCGATCAATATTGCTAACCTGACACACATTAACACCATAAAGGCGGCATGACTACTGAGACTGGCCCTGTCAAAACACATTATGGAAGACAAAGCGCTAAGGGGAGGAAACAGAGGATGTTTAAGTGTTGTGAGGAGAAACAAAACCAACAGAGAATTGACTTCTTACCTGTTTGTTGTACTTGTTGATCGTTTGACTGCTGTACTCGGAGCAGTGGTCAGATCCAAGGGAAATGTTATCTCCGGTGCCAACGAAGGTGTTGGCAGGGGGCAGGTCCTGTACGGCCTGGTGCTTTTTACCAGCTGTCGGCGACTGTGGATGAAGCTGAACTGTCGGAAGAGGCGAACTGGACTTGTAGTGCCGTGCCAGGTCCGGACTTCCAGGGCCTCCGTTGACCGAGCGATAGCGGCCCATGCCGGGGCTGTCTGACAGTTTCTCGTTGACGCCATCATAGCGCTGTCCGTTCGGTTTGGAGGCCTCGACGGTGACGATGCTGCTGTATAGCGGTTGTTTGGATTTCTGCTTCTTCTTGTCTTTCTTGGGCTTTTTGGATTTGTCATGTTGCTGGGGGGTGAAGAAGTCTTCATGGTCCTTCTTGCCAGCTTCGTAGCCGTTCTTGTTCTTAGGGCGACAATATCGGGCCATAACGACGACGAGAATGATGAGAATGACCGTCATGATGCCGGAAACCACCCCAATCACGATGCTTAGCCTTTGTTTACTGAGGTCATAGTTGGGGTCACCGGCAATGTTGGTGTTGAGCGACGTACTCAGGCTCTTCGCCACCTGGGCTTCCACAATTGTGGAGTTTGAGAGAGTCTCGTTCACGTACACGTGGACCAACGTGGTTGTGCTCTGAGAGGGTTGGCCATTGTCGTTCACCTGGATCACGAGTCTGTGGAGCCCAATGTGCTTCTGCTCCAGCTTCCCGACCAGGGATATGACGCCGGTGCCTCCATCGATTTCAAAAAGTTTAAAAGGGTTACCACCGATGATGCTGTAGTTGAGATCGGCGTTGAATCCGGTGTCAGTGTCGGTGGCTATCACAGTTCTTACAACAGTTCTGACGTTGCTGGAGGGAGGGAGGAGTGTGTAGGAGCTGTTGATCGGGAAAGTGACGGTGGGTGCGTTGTCGTTTTCATCCACGATGAAGAGAGAAACAGTGGCTGTGGCTGATCTGGGTGGGTCTCCTCCATCAATTGCTTTCACTCGGAACGTGTAAGTAGTTTTGTGTTCCCTGTCAAAGGACAGAGTGGAAAATATTGTCCCGGTGTCATTTTCTATTGAGAAAACCTCCTCTTCTTCCTCAATAAAGAGACTCATATCTGCATTTTGGCCTTTATCCGCGTCAATGACAGTAACCATGCCGACAGGACTATTTGGTTCAAGGTTTTCTCTCACATAGAAAGTAAACACATCCTGCATGAACTTTGGTTCATTGTCGTTTTTGTCCGCCACAAGGACGACCACAGTCGCAGAGCCCTGAAGTGTATTTAGTCCCTTATCTTTGGCTATCACTTTAAATTCGTAGCGCTCCGTTTGCTCTCTATCCAGGATGGTGTTTACTCGGATGTCTCCACTGTCTGCATCGATAGAGAAAATCCCATTTACTGATGGGTCGAGGGAATAGGCTATTTCAGCGTTCTTCCCGCTATCTGCATCAATTGCTAAGACCGTTGTCACCCGCTCACCTGGGGCATTGTTTTCTGGAAATGACACCTCCACGACATTGTTGCTAAAGATGGGTGGGTTGTCATTTGTATCGCCCACTTTAACAAGAAGAGAATTATTACTTGCCAAACTGGGGCTCCCCGAGTCCACAGCCACGATGACCACGTTGTACTCCTGCATGGCTTCATAGTCAAGTGGCGCAGATGTGTGCAGGAAATATTTCTTTTTATTCTGCTCTCCTTCCATCTCACTGGCTGGTTTGAGCTGGAAAGGCACATCACCGACCACGGTGCAGGTCACTATGCCATTCTCACCCTGGTCACGATCTGACACCTGCACCAGGGCGATGGGTGTATCCACCACCACGTCCTCCGCCACGTTGGCAATCCCATCTTTTAAGAATATGCGTCCGATTTTCCTGATCTCTATAGCCGGGACATTGTCATTCTCATCTTTGATATTCAACACCACAGTGGCCTTGTCCATTTTGGGGGGCTGGCCTCGGTCACGGGCCATTACTGTAAACCTCAGTTGGCTCACTTCTTCACGGTCAATGCGGTGCAAAACACTCAGCCAGCCTGTGCTCTCGTCCAACCTCAGCAGCCTCCTCACCGACTCTGTTGCCGCCCCAAACACATACTCGATCTGACCGTTGACCCCCACGTCGGCATCGGCCGCTTTGAGCTGCAGTATGGGGGCGCCGGGGGAACTGTTCTCGGGTAAATCCGCTTCATACACACTCTTCTCGAATCGTGGGTTGTTGTCATTCACGTCGGTGATCATGACTCTCAGGATGGCTTGGGAGGAGCGAGGGGGATCACCTCCATCTCTCACACGCAGCATGAGCTCATAGGAGTCTCTCTGTTCTCTATCAAGGGCCCCTTTAATGATGAGCTGGGGCTGCTTCTCTCCATCAGTGGTGTCAGCAACTTGCAGTTCAAAGACACTGCTCCGACTCGCGCCCTCTTCAAATCTCCTCTTACCGGAGTACGAATCCCCTGACAGGCGTCTTGAGTTATCACCGTTGTCCTGAATGAGCTCATATCTCTCTATTCCATTTCGGCCAAAATCTCTGTCAGTGGCTGTAGGCAGCAGATAAAGGGTTCCAATGGGTCTGTTCTCCTCTACAGACAGCGTCAGGACCGGGGAGGGGAATGATGGAGTGTTATCATTTATATCGAGTATGATGACTTTCCCTTCGAAGAGATCCACCCAGCTCTGGGCCGGTCCGATCACTGACACTTCAAAATCTATAAAGCACTCATTCTCGTCAAATATCATCTGGCACTGTTGGAGCTTTTCACGGTCGATCCTCCGCTCGTTGGTGGTGAGCTCACCTGTGATGTTGTCGATTTTGAAAAAGTCAGAGCCGGACTCGAGCGTGAATGTCACTTCCCCGGACCCGGCCACTATGCCCAGGTCGCCGGCCACGTTCCCTACCCTGACATCCGGCGGTCCCTCCTCAGACAGGCGGTACAGAAGCACATGCTTGGCTGCTGGCTGATGCATTAGATGCAGAATGAGCATGCAGTAGTATAAATAGTCCACGGTGCCAGTAGTCCTCATTGTCCCTTC